>NC_139655.1:29882516-29902516 GCF_951799395.1 Argentina silus | reverse complement strand
CAGCACATTCACCGGTATGTGTATTCTCTATATTAGTATCAAATTAAATTAAATGATGAAATAGAAGTATAGTACAGGGTACCTGGTCACTGATAGCAGGCTGGTGCGTTCAGGTTTCTGCCCTCTGCAGTCTCACATAACACCTACAGAGGGAGGCTTGAGAGAGTCTGTTGCCAGGGAGGCTGGTGAAGGTAGAAATCGGAGGACACCAGCCTCCCCTGGTCCGTTATGTAGGGCACAGAGAGGACCAGACGCCCAGCTCCCAGAGAGGGCCAGACTAGATGACCAGGTGACCCAGGGCCAGACTAGGTGACCAGAGGGGTGAGAGAGGAGAGGCAGATGGTCCAGGTGTGAAGCAGATCACATGACTGAAACACACAGACCCCTAACACAAGACCCCTTTAGTACGGCTCAAGACCAAACAATACCCAGAGCATGAACCCAATGCAACAACTAGCAGGTCAGAACTGCAGTGTCACTCCTAGCCTTCACCAACACACACACACACACACACACACACACACACACACACACACACACACACACACACACACACACACACACACACACACACACACACACACACACACACACACACACCTCCCAATGAGTCCTCCTGGTCCTGATGGTGAGAAGCAAATGATTTTTCCCCACCATGTGACTAGGCACACTCAGTTCACTCCCTCCGTTGACCCAGGGGGCGATTGGTTTCTAGGGTGGGGGAGGGGGCGGGACTCTAACGTGACGGCGAACCATGGGGGGCACAGCATGGTGACAGGGGGCGCACTCGTGTTCCAAGGTCAAATGGAGGACGGTGCAGCGTGCTGCAGAAATAGAGCTGGGAGCCCCAGTCTGCTTGCCTGGGCCGCGGTGCAGAGGGAGAGCAGAAAATAGGATGAGAGAGAGAGGGAGAAAGAGGGAAAGAGACAGAGACAGAGAGAGAGAGACCAGAGAATAGCATGAGAGAGAGAGGGAGAGAGAAAAACAGTGTGAGAGAGTGAGATAGAGGGAACAGAAAATAGCATGAGAGAGAGAGAGAAAGAGAGCGAGAGAGAGAACAGAAAATAGCATGAGAGAGAGAGAGAGATGTACAGAAATAGCAAGGCTAAGATTTCACAGTTCTCTGCAAACACACACACTCGTCAGGTCTGCATCACAGGTGAAGATCAGCGCTCACTCGCCCAGGAAGAAGGAGGACAGGAGTATCTGTTTCTCCTCTGAAAGGCCCTCGTCAATACCTCCCCTCTGGGCAGGAAGGGCCTGTGAGGGGAGGAGGTGGTGGTGGGCAGACAGGGGCATCCATGGAGCACACAGAGGCTCCAGCATACAGATTGCCAAAGAGTCTATCTGTTTACTTATGTCAATTGTTCTCATTGAGATGACTGGTGACGCTCCAACGCTTTCTAATAGCAGTATATACTGTAGGCACATTAAAGTGAGCTATTACTGGATAGCTTTGTGTGTATAGTGTGTGTGTGTGTGTGTGTGAGTGTGTGTCTGTCTGCTTCTGCAAGTTTGTGACTGGTGAGTGTGTATGTTTCAGCACCTGCTAGTGGACAGCTCTAAACTCTCTCTCTCTCTCTCTCTCTGTTGCTCTTTTTCATTCTCTCTCTCTCTTTCTGTCTATCAATCTCTCTTCTTTTGTCCTGTTCTTTGCAATGTCATCTATCATGGGAAATGTGACCCAGATGGTGTAATCCAGTCAGGTGATCAATAGCAGTGTAACAGAGAGGGATGTGGCCAGAGGGTCAAACTACCCTTGATTGATTGAGATCAGTTATCAGTTCAGTGTGAATCGGAGCCTCGTCCTCTGTGGACCCGAACGGCACAATAAAAGGACAGAGATGTTTCAGAAGGGAGAGGCTCAACAGGGTGTCACCACAGACACTAGATTACTTTCCCTAGAAAATAAAAGCAATTATTTTGTGGAATAATGTGAGATATATTTTCAATTTAGTCATGTAAATGACTTTCCTCTCTACCTAAAATAGTGCAATAATTGGAAAACATATTTCAAGCCATTATGGCTTATCTCAGTTATTATGAAAAACTGTCCAACTTGGCAAATTGTTTGGAAACTCTGCGTTTAATTCACATCTTAGGACATATTCACTTTTATGTAAAATATGTTCTCACCTCTATGCAAATAATGGCTCATGCTAATTATACAAGCACACATGTATTATTAAATTAATAGCTTGAATTAAATCAAGCCAGTATTGCAGTATTTACACAGTATCATATAAATACACCTTTCACTCTGTAGTCATATAAAAAAAAGCTGAATATTTGTGTTTTCAAAAATAGCCTCCACAGGTTGAAACTTCTACTGTTGTTTGTGAAATGTGACAAGTTTGATTGGAGGCTTTTTCCAGAATACTTGCTAACTGGCTGCGTCCACCACCGAGACCAACAGTAACTGAAATCTTGAAGGAAGCTCTTAAAATCCTGTTGTGGGCTAGTTTATAAGATGCCAGCAGGCATACCCTTTTATCTCACATCACAACAATTAAAACTGGCTGTAAGGTAAAACATAATGAATCAAAACTAATGGACTACTGGGTTTCCATAGCAACGTGTATAATTATGATAATTAGTCTACCGTGAACACCCCATTCCTCTAAATGAAGGAAATGAGAGAAAACATTCTATTGAGAAAAAAAGAAACAACTGTGTTCGTAATTTTTTAATGCAGAAAGAAAACTTTTCCCTCCTCACCAAGTGATGGTACTTATTTGAATATACATAAGCCCCTCTGTTTTTAATTATTAAAAAGTAGGGAAAAAAACTCAGTACAAACTGAAATTGCCATTCCCCATTTTGTGTGTAATGAATATTCATGATGCTTTATACATGTCATTATGCTGTCTTAAACCTTGATTCCAAATGACTTTTTTTGTCTGCACCAGTCTACAGTTCTGACCCCTCTAAATCACGAGTGCATCCAATCATAGACTATGCATTATTCAATATGGTAACCGATAGGGTTGAACGCAGAAGTGGTGTGAAAGGGGTTACTTATGAAATGTAGCTTATGTTTGTTTATTTGGGCTTATTTTGGGAACATTTTCTTGATCACAAATGCTTATTCATATTGTTGATTACCTATGCGATAAGATGGGGCCATCAGGAACCAGACAAGGGGCCATTGAACAAAGGAAAAGTAAACGAGCAGCCATTTTGAAATTGCGGGAAGGTGAAGAAGCCTAATGGTGCTGATTTAGTGGAATAGTGAAATTTTTTCGTATTTTGTTCCGACATTCATTGGAGTAAAATCAATACAAGTCTATTTATTCTCACAATTTTGGAGCAATATGTTTGAATGCAAAAAGACAGAATTATGCCTTTTAAAATATCATTCTGAAAACAATTTACAAAATGTGCGATGAAATGAAAGAATCAGAAAATGTGGCCACTAATTATACAATACTATTCATTCAGATGGAACCTTAAAATCATTTCAGAGCTGAATTGGAAACATAAATATCAGAGTGACTCTATAAAAAAGCATCGTATCGTACACTAAAATAGTGTCCTCCACTTGCTTTCTCTTAGCTTCTCTTCAGATGTGACTGTGTTTCTATTTAAGATTCATGAAGCCACTCAGATCCGGTTGTAGCTGTTTAGGAAGGCGGAGGTCAACGGTGTAGAGTCAGTGAGAGGCGTCACCTGTCACTGTTCTCCTGACACACTGACCCCAAGGGTCACCCACCATCCACATGAGGTCATCAGGGCTTGGTCATGTGACCAGGGAAGGATTGTACTGATGAAACACTTGACTTGAATTGCAATTGCCAGTCAGAGGGAAACGTTGCTTAGGGAAACCTAACCCTGGACTCATCACTGGAGATGTACTTACGATGTAGATAATCAATTTGACGGGTATTTGTGGGTGAAATGGTGGCCCGATGCTGAATTCTGGCAAACATTCTCTCTCATCTCTTACAAAACAGTTTGTGTGTGAACTGTCAGATGAGCCTGTATCTTTTGAGGAGCTTGGATCCATAGATTATTTATCCAATTTTCACATTCACATGTTTGATTTATTAATGTTCAGACTTTTCCAGGTTTAAGAATACTCACATCCTTGTGGCAGAGATGAGATGTGCAGGAGCCTCCTAATGCACCAGGACTCTAACAGAGCAGCCTACTCTAGCTAACTCTAACAGAGCAGCCTACTCTAGCTAACTCTAACAGAGCAGCCTACTCTAGCTAACTCTAACAGAGCAGCCTACTCTAGCTAACTCTAACAGAGCAGCCTACTCTAGCTAACTTCCTGTAAGATGAGAGCTGATTCAGACTCACGTCAACCAAGACTCCCTCTCACTGATAATCACGCCAATTACCCTAGGCTATGATCCATCGTCATTGTGAAGAGCAGATTTTAAAATTCTGACCAATCGATCGGGCAGATTATGAGAGAAATGTTAGCATGGTAATTGTCAAGTTATAGATTTGTGCATTGATAGGTGAAATGCATTTATCATTTCAGAGTGCTCAGCAAGTATGATAATGAATTGCTATTGATGAAAACTATATGCTATGCTCACACATACAGAGTACAGTACCTGTGGAGGGACAAAAAGCACGCTTTAAAGCATTCATGCAGCTCTTGTGTCCTGAGTGCCCTCTAAGGGTGTAATGTTCCTCTCTGCAATATTTTAAGATGTAAAGGAACATAGATATGTAGATGTCCGGGTATAATTGAAGGCTATTACCATAATGCACTCCACCTTGTGTATTATTCATATTCAAATGGCCTCATTTGAGTCGAGCACATTTCACAGCCCTCTGCCTTGATTGCAAATTGAGGTAGCGAATGACGCTGGCTGGTTTAAATTACACATGTGAAGAGGCAGGATGAGGACATTGTCTCCTATGCCCGTCTAGAAGTCCATGCAATTTACGCAGCAAATTAAAAAAAGTTCAATATTTGATGTTGCCAGTTAAGAGGCGGATATCTGAGATACACTTCTAATGGGCTTTGTTCTAAAATTGCGACAAAGTCCTAATGAATCACCTCTTTGTACCCATAAAACGACTTGACATTTTTATGAGGAGAATAAAGAAACTTCTGTGGAAACACTCCAAGCCAGTTAGCTAGCCGGTGAGCAGAGTCTCTCTGTGACAGTTGTATCATGCTCAGCACGTCCCATATCCCCCTCCTCGGCCCAATTCAGAGGCAAGCCTCCTCTCACCTCTTCACAGCTGAGAAACAGCACCTGCCTTTCACCTGCTTCCCGCTCTGCTCAAGTCTGCAAACCCATTTGTCATACAAAGATTTCCTATAGCTCTGACTAAAGATCCTTCGCCCCCTGATCTCTGTATGATTGCCACTTCCTTATTAACTCCCTGAACCCCTCTGTACTATCGGAATCATTTCCCTGACTCTCCAGAACCCAGGGCCCACAGAGACGCGGTGCTCTCCAGACGTGGAGCTCTCCACGGGGTCAGCAGTGTCTCCAAACACAGCCATGGATATTTATTTCTGTTGGAAATATCAAGACGCTTGAACCTTGCTCTCTCCCTTGACCCCAAATGGGTCGCAATCATATTTCAGGTTGAACCCTGTAATTACAAACACCACCGTGTGAATACAAAATCAGCTTCTGAACATGAATATGATACTGATCCAGAATAGATTTGTCTTCATGATTGCCACTAGAGGAGTGTGATTTGTATCACATTCTCTCAATTTTCTTTGGAAGGGGTCACGACACTGAACGCTTATTTGTTTGTCGCCATGCCATTTTTGATAAATGTGCCCTTATGATTAAAATTGTAATGAGAAGAAAAAGTGATTAACATTTCAATTTCTTTGAGAGATGGAAGGAGGTGGGAGGAGGCTCTCCGAGCGATCATCAATCACATCACGCTATCATTTTTCGAAACAAATACTCTATCCTTCTTACTTCATCACAAACATGCCACCATAGATACAGTATCATCGGGCATCTGACCTCAGGGTTTGAAGGATAAAACAGTCAACGTTCAATTAATACGTTGATGTTGGTGAAAGATGTTTCATTAAATGCAATAATATTTCTTCATATAGACGCTCAACTGCTTAATTGCGACCAGGCAATTATTTAGAAACATTTCTCAATTGCACTTTAACCTAAAGAAAGAAAAAGTAAGAAAGAAAGAACAAAACATGATGTATGGAAGTGACACGACAGTATCATTCCTATGATATCCATCTCTTTAAACAATTTCTAACTAGTTAGAACCAGTTCATAAGTGTCAGTCAATGGCTTCTGCATCATGACCACAATAATAACTCCCTCTCTCTCAAATATCAGAATGTTGTGAGGACACACAGAGAACAGGGCAACCATTCAAATGTAACACGACATCAAACTAGATTGGAACTGTTTGCACTGAGAACGAGTATGGAATGTGTGACTGTAAGTGAAAGCCAAGTATCATGTGAACAGAAAACCAGCGGAGATGCAGCCTTCAGACGTTGAGGGATAACTGCACTGTATAGTCTACCATCAGAAGTGGGAGAGGGTGAGTCAAAGAGAGAGAGAGAGAGAGAGAGAGAGAGAGAGGAGAGAGAGCGCGAGAGAGAGAGAGAGAGCGAGAGAGAGAGAGAGCGAGAGAGAGAGAGAAACCCTCCTCTGAGGTTCCTACACATGCTGCCCTGCCATTCGCTGAAATTCAGAACCCTTTCTCTCTTTTTCACACAGCGGTCCTTTTCACCAATCATGACTCCAACGGCACCAAGCTCTCCTATCAAAAACCCTGTATTCAGTTCCATTCACTCGTGTTTCATACTGTGGCCATAAGATATGACAGCGCTTCTCTCTTCATGGAACCGAAGCATAACTTGCACACCTCAGCTCCACGCATTGCAATTTTTTTTTCTGCTTCGCTCACTTTTTTCCGCTGTGACCCATTTACACTCTGTTTCTCGACTCCAGCTTCCCCCCCCCCCCCCCCCCCCCGATGCTAAATATACCTGGCTGCTCTCATCCCTTGTTATATTTTTAATGGCTAGCGAGCCCTGGTGCAGTCATGTTAGGGAGTCTCTCCAGGCCTTATCCTCCCCTCCTCTCCTCTCCTCTCCTCTCCTCTCCTCTCCTCTCCTCTCCTCTCCTCTCCTCTCCTCTCCTCTCTTCCCTGGCCCTCCTCCACTCCGCCTCAGGGGACGCACTGCCCTGCCGAAAGAAATCACCCCCCGCATCACTGGAGATGTGCGGGCAGGACATCCCCCTGTCCCCCCTCCCAAAATACACCCCTCACCTCCCCTCCTCCTCTGCTCCATCATTTCCTCATGCAGGTGAGCGGGGCTCTCTCTCTCTCTCTCTCTCTTTCTCTTTCTCTCTCTCTCTCTCTGAGGAGGATTTGCAAACCAGATCCCGCATATAAGGATTCTTTTTGAATGTTTGATATTCATTTTAATATTGCTATTTCGCATTCCCTTCCGATGGTTATAGTTACAAACAAAAAATGTTACTATCGCCATATGAGACATACCAAAAATATATTACTTGAAAAAACGGCTTTTCTCCTTGCTGGTGTCCTTTTCTCTGCTATATTACGAGGTAAAAGGTTTATAGAGAGGCTGACACAGCCAGACTGAGAGCCTGAGCAGATTGGTTACAGTGGCTTCCATCCTCCATCCCCGTCGGTGTTCTGAGCAGGGCTCCCTCCATTACACAAAACTCTGTGCAGCGGTTTCAAAATGGCCGCCGCTCTGTTTCCCGTACACCGATGTCACAGAGAGTAGAGCTGAGAGGAAATCTCTCTGATGCAAATGTCTGCAGATTAGGATTAGAGCAGAGTGTGTTTGGGCCTTTGTCATTAATAGTGAGTTTATAATCAGGGTCTGTCCCAGGGCTCTAATACTCATCTCAGGAGTCTGATACTATCCACAGAGAGAGAGGGGGTGGGGGGATGGGGGGGAGAGGTGGAGGGAAGGAAAGAGAGAGAGAGAGAGAGAGAGAGAGAGAGAGCGATGGTGAGGAGAGGGAGGATAGGGGAGAGAGGAAGAGGGAGAGAGAGAGAAAAAGAGAGGGAGATTGGGAGAATGAGGGCGAGGGGGAGAGGCAGTGTGAGCAAATGAAATGAGGACTCTTCTGTTCCACTGGGGGGTGTCTGCAGAGGGAGGGTTGTGGGCGCACGTGTGCCTCTGCTCTCTCTGTATATCCTGTAACAGCCTCCATGACAGAGCGCTGTAGTACAGTAGCGTACAGTACACACACTCCAAATGTGCTCATTGATTTTTCTGTGGTGGGGCCCGGCCTCTGTGTATTATTTAAATGTTAAGACGTTCCTGTCTGTAATCACAGGCTCCATTAAAGGTGGGGGACGGTGTGGCCACAGCTCTGCAGAAAGCATGGCAAGGGGATGAATTATTAAGCGGAGTATGAGGTGGTGGGACATTTCCACCACCGCCCCAGCCAATGTCATCCCACTCAGCCAGGAGACACACAGGCAAGGGCTGGCTTGACAAAAATTGAGAGTGACTTCCACCTCCCCCCACCCGGAACCGGTTTGATCCTGATTGCAGAAACTGCAGCTGGCAATTTCCAGAATAATCTGCAGCTCGAGCCCTGCCCTACCCCCCACAAATCCACCGGCGCTTCCCTTCCTCTCCCTTGCCACCCCCGCCTCTCGCCCAGGCATCTTCCACCAAGGCCCTCCAGCGTCGATAATATAGACAGGAGAGGAGAGGAGAGGAGAGGCCTTTGATTTGCTGAATCAGAGAATCCCATCTGACCACTGCTGTGTGAAACATGTAGATGAGAGAGGAGAAGAGAGAGAGAGAGAGAGAGAGAGAGAGAGAGAGAGAGAGAGAGAGAGAAATAGGGAGAAAGAGAGAGAGCGAGAGCGAGAAAGGGGGGGGGTGGATAGCATACTATGTTCCTCAGATATTATGTTTTATTATTCGTATGATAACTCATTCTACCATTGTTCCTCTCTGTTAATGAAAATATGACCTGATGTTATTTTCTCAACATGAATGTGCTTCATTTTAGGCTTTAAATTGCCAACACAAAGGTCCAGAATTCTGTTTCTACAGCCAGGCTTTTTTCTACAGCCATCAGCTTTTATGATAATGAAAATTATATTCAACAGAACAATAAGAACAATATCTTTATATGTGCCTATTAGTGCAAATACTATTTTTAAACATCAAGGATGCAGAATATTTAGCATTCATATCAACACTGATTTAAGGTAATCTAAATTGCTGCAGAAGTAAGTGATAAAGGAGGACATGAAATGGCCTCAAAAAAATATGAGAAAAATGGAAACAGGAGAAAATATTAAATAAATCAAAAGAAACAGTAACAAGTCTACAGTAAACATGTTGTCCCCCATGAATGATGCGTGATGTAGCCCCCCTCCGTGTGTGAATTGGTGACAATTATCCCCCAATCAGTGTAATTTCGGAATTTCAGTTGTTTACTATAGAACCTCCCTTGGGCTAATCAGCATAATTTTTTAAATGCCTGATCTCTATGGCAAGACGCATCATTCACCCAAGTTTCATCCAAATTCTCCCCGTGGTGTCTGAGATATCGCGTGTGACATATGAACATCCGAACGGACGGACACCAATCCACAATCCCCTCCCCGGATTTCATCGTGGGGGACAATTATTTGACAGCAACAGAGCGGAATCAGCCTATTTAGTGAAGGGAATCCTAAGGGGCCGTAGGCTTGACCTTATCATATAAGCCACCTAGCTGCTAGCCATGTTCATCAAGGACTCCCTGCTCATTACATTGCATTATTTTGTGGGCTTCGTGGGGCTGAGGATCGATAGTGAACGCTGATATAATTCAGACCTCCTTAATAGATTCAGGGTGTCAATCACTCCTGAAGAGGAAGTGGAAACCTGGGCCCCTACCACTCCCCCCAACCCTGGAGTGAACGCTCACAACACAATTAATAACGGCGTCAAATGGGTTTTCAGCATCTTGTGTCAAAACCAAATCAGCAAGTTGACGTAGCGTTCAGGTCTCGGTCTGTCTCTGGATTCAGGATACGGATAAACCAATATCACCTCCAACAGAGATGTAATTGTGGAGTACCACTTTGTGGGATATTTACCTATTTATCTACTGTATGCTGTGTGTTAAAAATAACAAAACATATCTGGCTGCATATGTGTGTGTGTGTGTGTGTGTGTGTGTGTGTGCATCTGTGAATGTGTTCATACCAGCCTCCTAGTTTTCATTCCGCCTGTTATTTACTACATCCTATACAGAGCAATTCTCAAATCATACCAAAAGCTATTTTCATCCAGCACAAAGAGCTATGGCAGCTTAAAAAATGAACAATGCGCTCTCTGATTAAATAGGAACTCTTTGGGGAAATAGGGAAACGTAGTGTAGTGTTAACAACCTTATGGCTTGGATAATTACTATGGGTTACACACGTGACTAATTATAAACTTGTATTAAAAGCCTGAGTAGGAGCACATTAGAGAGAGGACCAGAAAGACTTCAGTCAGTCTGACGTCTCCATATCTTTGATTTAATCACACAGGGTCAGGATGAAAATGTGAAATACATATCTAAAAGAAGCATTTCTGAATCTACAAACAGAATGCTGTTATGATTTATCGTAATGCAGAACCCAAGGATGTGTGACAGCACTGACCTACATTTCTGCCAAACATTGACGTGTTCCTGCTCAATAATTAATTTTGTATGAATTAATTTTGACTTACCTCCATTCTATTGGGTTGTACACTATAATAGACATTTTTAATGAAAGAATGAAAAGGTGAAGGAGTGTAAGCATGCTGACGAATACCACAGGGCCAGAATGTCATGTTTGAAATCCTTTTTGACACCCAGTGACATAAGGCCAGGCTATTGGACTGACTAAAATGACTCACTGTTTTCTCTCCAAACTGGGTGTTCACACAGACAGACTTAATCAGATGTAAATTGGCTAGGTGCAGATATAGGAGATTGTACAAGGAGTAGCAGGAGCAGCAATTAGCCATTCGAGGGGCAAGAGCAAACCGTCGCTATGGGAGCGAACCAGCCACCACTTACGGAGTAAACAAAACATACCAATACAACATGGACACAGCAGGTCCAGTCTAAATGAACACACTGCATACCTCTGTTGCTGTGATGACACTCTAATGTGTGATTATTGTTGAGTGTGTTATCAATTATCAATCATCATTATCATTTACTTTATAAAAAAAAAAAAAAAAAAAAAAAAAAATCCATTATTATTAATTGTTCATTTTTAGATAACAGTGAATAGGTGTCATTACCCAAGCCTGGTATTGATCTTTTAGATAATAAGTAGTAAAACAATTCCAAAAAGTGTTTACGTTGGCCACCTCAGTGAGCTAGGTAACACACATTAAAGCCAAGCAGTATATATATATATATATATATATATATATATATATATATATATATATATATATATATATATATATATATATATGAGCAGAGCCTGTGTCTGATTTGTTTTTTTTGGCTCTCAAAAGTGTTCCCAGCATTCACAACTTCGGGGCTTAAAAATGTTTGTGGCTCGTGGGCGTCCAACCTAATGCCAGTGATGTTTACAAATTGGCTGGGGAGTGAATAGGACTTGGGGAGTCAATTGGCCCTTTTGAACGGATGGCTAAGAGCAGAGAGCGAGCGAGTGAGCAAGCGTGTGTGTGTGTGTGTGTGTGTGTGTGTGTGTGTGTGTGTTGTTTGCTTTACTTTTAGGCACTTGTCCTAGTAATTGGCTGCCGGCCTGCCAGACCCATTCTTGAGCTCCGTGTCTGTCTCTAAACGTGGTTACCCACTCTGGGCTGCTTCTCAATGGGCCTCTGGCACTGGCCTGTTTGGAAGCACTCATCCAGTGAGTTGGGGGCATGTCAGCCTCGGCTAATACCCAGAGAAAAGCATCGGAATTCACTGTACTTTTGGACAGGAAAGCACTATAGACCTTTTTAGGTCTGAATCTTAATTGTAAATGATTCTGTCTTTATTTTCCTGTTTATTGATACGTACTATACTGTACTGTACTGTAGAGACTTCCCTCAAGTTCTGTTTATCTAGCACAGAGACTGTGTTGTTTTGCGAGACAGGGGTTCTACAGAAGCATGGTTGGGTGAGTGGGTAAATGCAGGCTTATTTCCCTAGCCAGCCCAGGCTAAGAGCCATGGCTAAAGTCATAGTGTTCCTGTAACCCTGGAGATGGAGGGTAGCGACTGCAGGGCCACCGATGACATGCTAAAGGGACTGGGGACGGCAAGAGAGGAGGGTCACAAACCACAAACACACACACAGGCCTGAATTTGATATGCTGGTGTATTCTCACTCATGATTGGTGCAGTTTCGGAATGCGTGGTTGCTTTGAGCAAGGGAGATATAGAGTTGGTGAAGTTGCCAAAGAAGTTGTCGGTTTTTTAAATAACTTTTTTCCATGGGCCTTACTCCAGTATCACTGTGCACGGCAGGCTCACTGGGTTGATGTTGGTTCTGTCCTCCTGCGCTGTGTGTGTGTGTGTGTGTGTGTGTGTGTGTGTGTGTGTGTGTGTGTGTGCACACGTGTCACCACGTGTGTGTCTTGTTAATGTATAATTTGGTTTGCCCAACTGCTCTCTGAGTCTCTTGGAATGCTGCCGACCCGAGGCGCATGCGTGTGTGCGTGTGTGTGTGTACATGTGCGTGTGAGTGCGTGTGCGCAAGTTTGCGAGGGCCTTTAGGAGGGTGCTCGCGTGCGTGTCCTTGGCCGATTCTATCACTCTGACACGTCCTGAAGCCTTCTTTCTCTTCCATCCCCGTGACCTCTCCCATTCAAACCACGCCCCCTGACTCCTCCCCTACCCCAGGGTACTGTTAGCCACCCACTCTGCCTGCAGCGTGACACTCTGCCTCTGTGGATCCCAACGTAATGTCCTTGTGGTCTATACCTATAGATACACCACCACACCCAAGGCTCTCCTCTAACCTAGATAGATGGGGGAGCAGTTAGCAGTTAGCAGTTAGCAGCTAGCAGCGCGACACTGAGCTAATCTGCTGGAGTGCTGGCACGGGGAAAACAACACCTGCTGCTGTGTGGGGGGGAGGGGGAGGGGGAGGGGGGGGGGGAGTAGTCGACGCTAATTGCGGGAGAGTGATGGAGACCTAGCCATCGCTGCAGCCGCCACCGCCGTTTCAGCGTAATGCAATTAGCTGGCATGTTCTCCTCCTGCATAATTGCGTTATGTGTTTTTTTTTTTTGGTACATTTAATTTAGCCGCCGTAAAATGAAACGGTATCAGGGAGACGAGATAATGAGAGCAAACTGATATTGAAATGTGCCTGTATTGGAATCCTATTAATGAGAGGGTGGCAGCAGCTGACGACAATGTAGAGCATCACACACAGTGTCACCTCTCCCTCTCTTTCATCAGTCTGTTCACTGTGACAGCTGGAACAGATGGAAATACGGATGCGTCGCTCCAATTTTTTCCTTCCTTGTTATTTGAAAGTTGTGTTTCCTCATATTGATTGCGTTTTTCTCTCCTATTGCTTTTCCTCTCCTTTTCCCTATTCACATATTGACCCTGTCTGTGTTAGTACATATTCATGAGCGTTTACTATTGATCTCTGGAATGGAGCCCAGTCAGCCTTTAAGTTGCCTTAAATAGTTGAAAGTGAGTTAAAGATGTTGAAGATAAAGTTAAACTGGATAAAAGATAAACAAATCATATAAACTTGGAGGGATTCATACATTTTTTCTTATTGATTCTCAGTGACCAGGCAAGTGTTTCTCTGAGTGCTGTGAGGAGGAGAGATGAGAAGAGATGGTGGAGGGGACTTGGCCCAGGGAGAGCTCACGCACACACGCACGCACGCACGCACGCAGGCTACTGCAGTGACTCCTCTCCCAGGCTTTGATTAATAATTCAGCATTCTACGAGCTGTCCTGCAATCCCACAGCAATATAGCACACACACACACACACACACACACACACACACACACACACGACTCCTGCAATAAAATGCATTCTAGTTATACAGCAATATGACTAGTCATAATATTACTTAGTCATAAAGCAGACTGCAAGATATTTATTTATCTTAGATGTAGAGTGTGCCACCATTTTATTTTCTATTTTCTACATGGATAGCTGCAAATGGACAACATCTTTATTTTCCATTAATGACTGCGGTGTGGTAATGTTAAATTGTAATACTCCTTGAATTAGATACAAAAAGACAGAACATATAATATGAGAGGGTAGGAACTTTGCATGCTGTAATTTGACTGAATTAAGAGTTTGATTAACATTGATTTGTCTCTATGGAGAATAAAAACACCATTAACAATTCAAACTTCAAAAGAAACCAATGGAGTAGAAAAAGACGGATTGGGATAAATTATATGGGAATAATTATAGAGCATATATGCTCACACACACACACACACACACACACACACACACAGCTCCCCTTCTGCCAGCCTGCTATACAGTGTATAAAAATGTTTATCCTAATCACTCCCTAATGACGGCGACTTATGTCCTTAGCATAGTTGATTTGTTTCCTGGGTTTTAAAAGTAGATTATTTCCATGGTACAGACTTAGCGTAAGCTGTTCAGAAACCACAAGCACTGCACTTCAGCTCCGGTTTGGGATTTTAGCCAGGCCTAATCAGATTAAAGCTGCGTTTTTTTTCACCCCACCCCCCCTCCTTTTTTTTGTGAAACAACATGCCACACTGCTCTCTGAGTCCTGCGCTCGCCCAGAGAAGTGGGCCAAAAACAAATTGCTTTTAGTGGAGGCTGACAAGTCAGTGTGTAGAGAAAATAAAAGGTTGTTTGGAGCAGATTAATTCTCCTTCACAGGAGAGGCTGCTTGCGTGGCCGGTGCCCACCGCCTGCATTCTTCCCCCTGTGTTAGGGAGAATGCAGCCTCATTTGGTCATTTGGTGGAGTGGGACGAGTTGAGCTCAGTTCAGTTGTACTGCTACAGTAGACGCAGCCAAGCCGTTCTGGCTGTAGAAGGGGACAAATGATGCAATAAAGACAAGGTAGATAAGCGACGCCCGGACGTTGTGTGGTGTGGTGTGGTGTTAGGATGGGATTCTGTTCAATTCAGACAATTCAACTCCGAAACCACAAAGGGTAATTGTGCTTGACAAGGTCGTGTGAATCCTACAATCCTTCCACCACGTCTGCTCAGTTGACCAGAGCTGCACAGTCTTCTGTAACTAACCACCATGCCACTGATATAAGCAGTTCAATTATATCTGATCCTTCCTACAGTAGCAGTGTCAGAATCCTCTTATTAAACAGAAAAAGAAAAAAAATAATCATTTCAGTTTCAACTCCATTTGATTCAATTCATTCCTTCTCCGGCCGCCCGTCTGTTCTTTATGTCTGTGGTCGGTGAGAGGAAAGTCCTGACTCCTAACCTGTGAAGTGTGCTGACCTGGATCCTTCAGCATGAATTAAGTGAACAATAGGCGAGCCGCTTGAATGATGGATCCACGTGCCTTTGTGCCTCTGTGTTACGAAACCACTTCTAAAAGGGCGGCCCAGATGACACACTCTCTGGAAATCAATCACATTTACTCAGCCCCTGGGCCCTCCGAAAGCAGGATTTGGAGCAAAAAAAAAAAAAAAAAAAGAGAGTAGAAAGGCAATGAAAGAAAGAAATAAAATCCCCTTTGCATTGAGAAACAGAATGAAATAAAGTGAAAATGGGCGAGGGGGTTGAGGGGGTGGGAGGGTGGGGGTTGGGGGGGGTGAGCGATAGAAATGACTTGGTTCGGCTTGACTTTGTCGACTTGGGCGCGCACTCATGCAGCAAATTTCATCAGCAGTGGTCCTATTGATTTTTAACCCTGGAAATATAAGCCTAGTGATGGCGGCCCCAGAGATGTCCATGGATGTTGGCCGTGGTTATCTGTGCTGCTCCCTCCTCTCTGTCCCTCCTCGCTGGGAGCGTGAACAAACCAACGCTCGCTCAATTGTGTGACACTGTTCAGCTAACACGCACACAGAGTTTACAGACATGACACTGGATTGGAAAGATAGGGCGTCAATTCAATTCAGAGTCAACTCAGTATTTTCTATTTCTATTGTAATACCTTTCGATTCCATTTGAATCAAAACGCGACATAGCGTACACACTGGATCAATTTTGTTCGGGAAATATGAAAACTGTAACGTCTCGTCCTGTTCCTTAGTTTGTGTTTGTTATTTCAAATTTCATTTATTGTTTCCTGTTTATTTTTGTGTTACTCACCTTGTCTCTGGTTTCAGACACTTCACCACCTGCCCTTGTGTGTTTCCCGCCTGTGTGATTGTCTACCCCGCCCTGATTGACTTCACCTGTTCCTCATCATCCTTCCCTGTGTGTTTAGTCTGTGTTCCCCTGTCACTGCCAGTTTGTCTTTGTACCTTCGTGTCATACGGCCCAGTAATTTTCCTCGTGTTAAGTATTCCTGGTTTTTGATTGGTTTTCTGACTTTGCCTTTTTGCCTACCCCCTTACTGGAGTATCTGCCTACGCATTGACTGCCTACCTGGGTACTAAACCCTGCTTTTTGGAATTAAAGACTATTCTTTTGGATTTAAGTTTTTGTCTCTGAGTCATGCATTTGAGTCCTCTGACTGCGTACTACAGTCTTTACAAAAACAAAAAACAAAGAAAAACAAACGGTGAGAGAGAGAGAGAGAGAGAGAGAAAGAAAGAAAGAAAGAAAGAAAGCACACACCTGTCAGAATCCTTCTCTAATGGGAGTCTAAATGGAGGTCTGGGTGGCTGGCTCCACACTCTGAGTATCATCAGACTGCAGTCAGGCATTCACCATCTGACAGTGTGGCCCAGCGCTTCAAACCTTCAAGGTCCACTCTCTGTCCCCTATGACAGTCCCATCTCCAGCTAATGGTTTATACATCCATTAAGGTGAGGGGAGACGAGGGTGGCAGATCAGGCAGTGTGAGGGCTGGTGAGCATGTCTGTGTATGTGAGAGAGTGTGTGTGTGTGTGTGTGTGTGTGTGTGTGTGTGTGTGTGTGTGTGTGTGTGTGAACAGCAGTACAGCAGGGTGGAAGGCCTGTTCTGTCTCTTCACCATCAGTATTCTGAGCTCTTGGCTCGGGGCAATGGCGTCCATTGAAGACAGCACTGAAAAGGATGAGGAGGCCCGGGCTCTTTAGACTTTAGTCACAAAGCCTGAATCACAGCTTCCAGAGAGAGTGGAGGACACATAAAGGCCAGTGAACATATTGCTACAAAGTTACAGTTTCATTCAATTTGGCCCAAAGCAATCCATAACCCCGGAATGATAAGGGGAGATGGGTTCATTTATGATTGGTCTATTTAGAGGCCAAATGATGAATAAATGAAAGACTCCATCCTGTATTACTTGCTCATAGAGATTGAGAAGGTAGTGTATGCACCATACTCGACACTGAATATCTCCATAATTGCGTAAAAAAAAAGAAAAAAGCCACTCTGTCCTCTTATGCCACTCTGGGTTACAGCACAGTTGGGTAAGGATAAGGATAAGGTTAAGGTTAAGGTTAAGTAGGAGTCTGTGTGGTCACTGTCTAGTGGTCATGATCCAGGTCCATCTGGTTGAGGTCAGCCTTGTCTATCCATCATAAACACACAATGACAGCGGGTGGTGAACGCATTATCTCCATAAAAAGAAAAGACAAGTGATTTGATAATGTGCCCTTTTAGACCTCCACGCGCCAACCAATATCTGGACCACAAAGGAACCTCTTCCCCCTCGACTCCATACATTTTCATGAGTGTACGTTTGGAGGGTAGATAAGAGCGGGGTGAGGCGGTTGCTGACCCCGGGTCAGAGAGGAGGGGGTCCAGCTGGTCATCCTGTCTCTGTATTGACTGATTTCAAACGACCTCCATTGTGTTGGACGCGTGGCTATTGTTCTGGGGTTGGTTTAAAATGCATGGCTTCCCACTCACCCTTTTCACTGCTAGTTGACCTTATTAGTTAAGGTAAATACATAAAACATGAACTTTACGGCGCCGCGAGATATATGGGTGCGGTTTGAGATAATTATAGTCCACCATAAAGTGAAGTGACGTATTCATGTAGTATTAAGTACTCACACCATGTGATGTGTACCTCTAATGTATTACAGCTATGTACAGTAATATATCAAACAAATACTCAGTGTCACTGATACTATGAAATATTATCGATCCAAATGAAAATAGTAATGCTAAGGAGAATTGTGTTCTTTCTGCTACAAAGTGGCTGTCCGTTGCAGACTCCGTTCCTCTCCTCTCCTCTCCTCTCCTCTCCTCTCCTCTCCTCTCCTCTCCTCTCCTCTCCTCTCCTCTCCTCTCCTCTCTCCTCAGCTCCAGAACACTCACAGGCCACCTCCACCTCCACCTCCACCTATAGCCCCAACTGCACACTGCCCTAAGCAGCACTAACACACATGATATGGGGGGACATGGACACATACACAACATAACAGCACTGTACATATCTACAGTATGTCTATACAGTGAGAGGAATGTACAATATGACACATGTACCCTGTGTGTGGGTGTATTACACATGCACTGTACCCTGGGCCAGTACGTAGTATGTGTGTGTGTGTGTGTGTGGGGGGGGGGGGGTTGCATTTGCAACTGAGGTTTAGAGCTGTTACAAAAAACCGACATGGCTAAATCTACAATACCAGCTGCATCAGTCCCATATCAATTTCGGAAATCTAGGACAAGGCTTAAAATTATAGAACATTTTAGGAGGTAGTAGTTTTTTGCTTTTTACTCTCATCAAAATGGACATCCTCAATGTGGAATGACAGCAGTGTGGCAGTGTCTATTCTAGTGGTGCTCTAATGTTGTTGTGGCCCTCCAGTTAAAACAAGTACCAGAACCACGTCTCCCAAAACAGCCCTGATGTAGTGGGGATAAGGGGACTATATTTAAAGCCCCCCGGCTTCTGCTCTTTGTGTCATCCTGATTTGTTCTAATGTGGGAGTCTAATCCAGAAAAGCAGATTATGCATGTATTAAATTCCTTAAAATTGCAATATTTCAATACCACATTTGCACTGGAAATGCAGTGGAAGGAGATTACAAAAATCCAAACCAAACATTTATCTAACAGGTCATGGGTGCAGTGATATGTCGGCACCTGGATGCTGTAAACTTAATTCTTAGATGATATTTTTGTCAAATCACATCCAGGCTGTCTGAAATAATCACTCCCAGAAAATCGAGAGCAAAAATATCATAGCACTGAATTCTCCATTTTAGGTGTCTGGTGTTGTATAATATCATATGGTCTAAATTTACCACCATATCACCAACAGATACTCCTACAATTTATGTGTGTGTGTGTGTGTGTGTGTGTACACTTCAAAATGTAAAGTAATCCTGCAGCCCCTGAAAAGGTATACTTGGACTAGATAATACTAGATAATACTAAGTAATACTAAGTAAAAAAAAAAAAAAAGAGATATGTAAACAACTACATCAATAAAATACACAATAAAATAATGGACCTCCTTTTTCTCTGATTTCATTCATCCATGCGAGACTTTATTGTCATCCCAGGAACGTGCTTCGGTGCAGCAGACATGAAGAAAAACACAAGCGACAATTCCACACCATAACATCCATACACATACACTGAGAAAAGGTTAAAACATACAGTAGAAAAATACAATACACAGTATAGAAAATAGAGGTGATCTGAAATAAATAGTGTAGCATGATATTGGTGTATAGAAGCTCTGGGAAAAAAAAATCACATTCTACACGACATCAAATGTACCTCTAGCTCTGAATCAGCAGTTGAAGGAACAGAATAACATGTGGGTGGTTGGGGCTCTGTTATATCTGGGCCTCCAGGTTCCCCTCCCCTGCATGTAGTCGACACTAACCCCAATCACTGAGTTTTAACTCTATCCCAATAAAACAGATACATCAAGCAGCTAACGTGAAAAGGCTACTGAAATATCCATTTGATTTCACTGATGTTGCAGTGCCTGGATTTTGAACACAAATTCAGATATCCAAATATTATAAAT
>NC_139655.1:29877516-29880016 GCF_951799395.1 Argentina silus | reverse complement strand
TATATGGTGTGATTAGCACTTCATTCAGTGTCTTGGGGGCTCACTCAGTGTCAACATGATGTATTGTGAAATAACTTAATGTACTATCCAGTGTCTTTATCATTTTTTAAGAAATACTTTAAGACGTATTTCCTCCCAAAAAGTCAAGCACAAATCTACATTGAAAAGGGTTTGTGCAGGACTTGCATCATCAAGAGGGAAACACTGGTATCACTCAATAGATGGATCGATGCTGGGCTCTGTGTTTCTCTGAGAGGCAGATCACGGTTGGTCTGCCTGCTGACTCAGACACTGCAGTGTGTGTGTGTGTGTGTGTGTGTGTGTGTGTGTGTGTGTGTGTGGGTGTGTGTGTGTGCGTGTGCGTGTGTGTGTGGGTGCGTACATGTATGCGTAAATGCGTGTGTATGACGTGATGCCGTTTGCATTGGGCAGTTGGAGTGGCACTGTGTCTCTCTCTCTCTCTCTCTCTCTCTCTCGTTAGGGCCCATACTCCTATTCTGAGGCTGATTAGTCCTGACCTGAGCAACCCAGTGCTGCTACATCCAATCAGCCTAATCGCCCAAACTCCTGTCTCCTCCCTCCTTACGCTAATGGGCTTTCCCTGCACCGGTGACTTAGCACTTAAGAGCTGGGGGGTCACTACTTGAGGGGGGGGGGGGGGGGAGGGGGGAGTAAAGCCCAGTTTAAACCATTTAACCAGCTGATGCGGTTTCCCTCCAATAGGAGACGGGCAGGATGTGTGGTGGTATTTAGGGGTAAATAACGTGGGTCATCGATATCTCTCCCTATTAACTCACATGAACCAGCCTGGTTGGCAAACAGGACGGCGAGCATGTCTTTGTTTGAATATGCATTGCCTCCCAAAGGGCAAGCACATTAATGAATATTCACACTTAATCTATAGCCCACGGGTGCTCTGCATTATTCATGAGTTGTTGCTGTTGTTGCCGTGTACACACGCGCGTCAGCTTTTGTCACCGCAAATCATGATTTCATTCGTTCATCATCTGCAAGTTACGGGTGTGCCTCTTTTATCTCGTCTCCCCCCGTTTTCCCCTCCTATTATGGCCCTGAACGGGTTGGAGACTAACTTCATATATCCAATGGTTCTTCAGCCGACAGAGAGCTACAGTACATCTACAGCAGCGCTACAAAGTCACTCACGCTCGGCTTCACATCCACCAGAGTTCTTAACATCACATCAGCCATTCTAGAACCCTGATTCCCCCTGTACTGTGGCTCTGTTTACCTTCTCTCATGATATCAGTGGAGAAGCAGGCACCCAGGGGGCAGGACAGGGACTGAGGGCAACACACTGTGACAGACAGCAGTGAGACAGGTGCCATCTTGAATCATGGCTGTCTCTCCACCTCACTCGTGACTGCGGCTGATGCAGCGTTCTGCCCTGTTCTACCTTTTTTTTTTTAAATGTTGACATGCACACAAAACGCACAGCCGTCTAAAACCCTGACAAGGAAGCAAAAGCCTTATCAGTAATTTAACTAACTGCTATGTAGCTCCAAATGCAGTGTAGGTAAAGAGTATTAGAGCCCTATTCAGGGTGCATTGTCCACCGTAGGGGAGAGGACCACTAAAAGGTTTCTCTGTGAGGAGAGGGAGAGTGAGGTGACAGTTTAAAAGCCTCTCTCGCCGCCCAAGGAAATAGGCCTACCTCCTTCCACACAATTGCACCAGCAAGTCAAATTGCATTAGTAATGCACAATGTTTCCATACAAAATCACAATAGAAGCGAAATATGGTGCATTGTATCGAGTCAGTGTTTCGAGAGCATTCTGCTTTACCAAGGAGTAATAGTAGGACACTGACACATTCTCGTTCAGACTTTGACAACGAAATCTAATATATATACTCCTGTGTGGCGCTTGACTCTCTGTACAAATTGATTGATTCTGAAATTACTTCTACACCATGACAAAAGGCCGCAGTACATTTGTAGACAAATCAAATAAACGTGATAAAATAGATGGAAGTGCTCCATCCACAACCATCTCTGCTTTTATTAATATTGTTTTACACCAGAGGTTGTAAAAGTAGTTTTTCTAGTGAAGTGCTTATGGAGACTCTCCTTAGTAGCACTAAATGTCTGCTCGACTTCTTCCTCTTTAGTTAAACTTAAAAACAACAACATCCTCTTCAAAAAGAGTGTGTACACAAATAAACATAATACAATACATATGCAAATACAAATAACTGCAGTGCTTTTGGTCAGAAATTAAAATTCAAAGTCTCTGAATTCGTTGTTGAGAAAAATAATTAGGAGATTATTAGCATTTGTTTATTTGTCCCTGTGAAAACTGCTTAATGAGAACATATTATTCAGCCTCTGAAATCTGGGGAGGTTAATTTTTGTGTTAGTAATATGCCTTTAGATCCATCTTAAAAAAATGCATAAATGTAAATCCTTGAGAGGCGCATATTATAAAAAAAAAAAAACAGACAAACAAACAAACACACAAAGTGTTCAGCGGTACCACATGTC
>NC_139655.1:29777516-29867516 GCF_951799395.1 Argentina silus | reverse complement strand
AGTTAGCTTCTTCGCTTTCAGTCTGAGGAAAGAGCTTCATTCTCCACACACACACAACAGCTTGGAGACTAGCCATTTTTTTGGATACTCAGTGCTAATATATCACAGTGATATTGCTGAAATACTGTAACTAACTGACTATATCTGCCACAGTACATGGTGTTGTACATATAGTACTATTGATGCCAGTAGCCACATAAACTCAGATGTGCCAACACAATCAGGTTACACTACTACAGTCACTGATACAGGACAAGAGAACAAACAAGGTAAAATAATGAGCCTGGAACGGAAACCACATCCACATCCCTTATTTGGGACACCTGAAATAGGCCAGAGGCAGATCCACTCCTACAGCACCGCTCGGAAGCCTGGGAGACCGCGGAGAGGGAGGGAGGGAGAGGGAGGAGAGGGAGGAGGGGGGGATTCAGCGGGGCCTTAAGTGTGCTATCATAGGCGTCTCTTGTGCCTGCCTGCTTTATTTGCGGTAGTCAGGTTAATGAGTCCACCAGCCCACTTGATGTTGAGAGGCCTGCCACAAAGAGCTCCCTCATTAGAGCTAGCCTGGCACAGCGCTCGGAGACAAAGGCACATTCACCACGCTGAATGCCTTTACGCTCCTCAAAGCTGCCAGCCTGCAAGGTCGTGGCCATGGCATCACCCCCTGCACATGCCCTGGCGCTCGGCCAGCCTCACACCGCCCGCCACCCTGGGCCCAGCCTGGCTCCCTGGCTAGCTGGCTGGCTGGCTGGCACACTGGCTGCTGTGGCTGTGGTGGTGAAGTGGAAGTTTGACCGGCCCCCCCCCCCCAGTCCCCAGTCTAGTGCTGGGAGGAGAGTGGGGCACGTGGAAGCCATGGCACAGAGCCAACGGACGTGCAGTACTGTTGCTCCGTGCTGTTGCTAGCTGCGGTTGGTTCTGCTGCATTCTGAGCTGCACCTCCCGCTGATTTAACCCCTTCCCTCCCTCCCTCTCTCCCTCCTCTCTGCTCACCCTCTCCCTCTCTACGACATGCCACCGTCTGATAAAGGGTAACTTCCAAGTAAAAAACGTTTTGACTCTTCTTCTTTTTCTTTACAGCCTGTTTAAGTCCATTAACCCTTTCCCGCCCATGTTCATGAGAGAGTGTGCCCCCATGGTCTATCATGTGGCTGCCTTACATTCAGAATACCATTTGAGAGAGAAGGAAGCCCCTAACCATAATAAACCAGTTAATGGACTGTAGTGACTCCTCTCTGAAAATGGGGATCTATGGCGAGTGTTTGGGGATGACTTGTGTCTGCGACACACAGGCCCTTATCAGCCAGGAAGCAGGTGCAGCTCCTTAATGGGAATCTTGCATGGCATTCTGGGTAAGAGGCCATCATCTTGAAGTCTAATGCTTTTCCTTTGTGCCCTTGTGTTATTCATGAAATCATGTGTTTCACAGCTCACCAATGCAGTATTTTTGACATTAAATTAACTGAGGTTTGGAATTTATCATAAAGTCATATTGTATTCCTCTATTTCCATCCTATCTACCTTCATATTCTTATCAAACATAATATGTACAGTGAGCAGTTAACACAAGTACATATAGCCCAAACATGTCTACGCTCGGTGATTGTAAACATGTAAAGCTAAAGCATTAGCCCAAACAGAACACACAAACAAATGAATCTTTCAAGATCGGGAACTTTATTTTTCTTCAAATGGTGGTGAAAGACAGACATGTGTAGGTATGTGCAGAAGAACAGCATTCTTAATGGTACAACATGTCTTCCTTTATTCGCCTGGTTCACGGTGGGAGTTTGACATTTTACACACCATCATTCTCAGCGCCACACTATTTGGTAAACCGATGTGAAGTCATGAAAAAGATACACAGACAGAAAGAAGCACACACACAAAAAACACACAGACAAAAAAAAGCGCGAGAGCGAACTAGCACAGTTCCTGATTAGTGCACTGTCACATATCCAGTTCATCACTTTAACAGAGGAAAAAAGTGCGATCTCTGTCAAGGCATGAGGTCAGGAGAGTTCCATCTTCTCTGCATAGGCAGTCCGCTGTTTCCGTCACCCTATTTATAGCACAGGCAGAAACAGCTGAGCTGACTGCAGTGATGTCACTTGTGCTGATGGAATGCTTTGTTCCACAGCGTGTGCGCATGCCACCTGGGTCTGAGGGAGCTGCAGGGGGATGCTCGCTGCTGGAGCCAAAATGGCTGACACGTGCCCCGTTATCTGAGTGTGGAAAAACCACCTCTATCTACAGTATAACTAGAACTAGACAAGGCTGTTGACTGACTCCTGGGCACCGGTGGTAACACACCCTAATAGAGGCACTGATTCTTTCCTG
Organism: Argentina silus; assembly: GCF_951799395.1. Classification (NCBI taxonomy): domain Eukaryota; kingdom Metazoa; phylum Chordata; class Actinopteri; order Argentiniformes; family Argentinidae; genus Argentina; species Argentina silus. The sequence goes on along the minus strand of NC_139655.1, from coordinate 29,865,176 downwards.
CATCTATCTAGTAGACATCCAGGGATTCGTACATTCCTCTGCACAAACTGCCAAAGTAGGCTATCCATAACCATGCAATGCATTTAGATGGGTGGAAAAAAACAAAAAACGTGAGGCTTCCAGTGTGTTCCATTGTTTGCTGTTGGGTACATACTGTAACATGAGCGTGGTTGAGGCGTGGATGGGAGTATTATACCCTTATATATTTTTAGTAAGCCTTTGGGCACTTTCGGTGTCCCTAAAAGAACATGGTTGCCTGGCAACCATTATTGTTGCCATGGAGATTCACGTGTTGGCAGCTGCTGCAATCAGCATTAACTCAAGGCACATATTCTCATTCCGATAGTCAGGCGAAGGGGAGGCAACTAGGACAGAGTCAGAGAGGGATAGCAATCAGTGTGAAACATATGCTCATCCATTACTCGCTACATTAATACAATTATATCAAAGGAAATGTATGGCTGTGCTTTGGTGCAATGATCACTTTGCAGGCAGCAACATCAAAATCCCACCATATGATGTACTGTACCCCTAGTTGCACAGATTACACAGTTAAGATACAGTGGCATGCAATGACAGTCAATAGATTTTTTTTATTTTTTTAAACATACAGTATTTGCTATGAAAATTGGAATATATCCAAATACATTTATATTTTGTTTTCGTTCTTCGAAAGAATTATGTATAACTGGATGTCACACATGTTTTGAGCCGGATACAACTCTGGATGCAATAAATGATGATGCAAACATAACACAGCGTTGACCAAATCCATTCTCTTCGCACAGGCTTGAAGCATACAATCTCCAACCTTGTGTTCGGTATCTGTGTGGCAGGGAGGGCTGTTTCATTTCATAAGCTGTAGGGGATAAGTGATATTTACCTCTCTCCAGTTTTTTTATACGGGTATGCGCCTGTACCGACTGAAACAATTGCAGCCCTGTTGTACGATGCGCCTCTACTCAGACTAGACACAGAGATCCTAATAACAGTTATTTCCTTTCTGGGCTTTTCAGGGCCCGTCTCTCTGTCTGTCTGTCTGTCTCTCTGTCTCTCTCTCTTTCTCTCTCTCTCTCTCTCTCTCTCTCTCTCTCTCACTCTTCACAGCTGACAGAACAGAGATACACAGGGATAAAGAGGCATAGAAAAACAATAACAGACCCATTGACCCCCATTTCATAACCCTTGGGGGTATGGGAGAAATCCACTTACAAACACAGCACAGCCACGCTGATTGGACTTCGATGCGCTTTCTATTAGGAACAGGGAAGTTCTGGGTCTCGACTACTGACATTATGAGGTGCCACCGCGTCACGGGCTGATGGTCCAGATATGGAAACCACCTCATGCACATGATGGATTAGCATTGATCAACTGTGCAGTAGTAAACTAGATATGAAAGCATTTTAAAATGTCTAATGAGAGCTGATGTACTGTAAGTCATTCGTAAAGTGTGTTACTCCCACCCTCAAAAAATCTGTGATTTGGCAGAGGGCTACAGGCTGAAAATAACAACAAGTTATTGGAGCAAAAAATAATTACCACAAAAAAAATGAACACCTGCGTGCACAGTGAATTAATGCATTTGTTTACCGAAATTAATTCATTCACTGAGTTTAAACAACAAGGTGTTTCAGTGTGTCGGAGTACGAGTGTGAATGTGTGGACACTGGCAATGTGTGAAGAGCTGCAGGAAGCTTATATTCCAAATGGCTCCAACCAATGTTCAAACAAATCAACTTCGTTCACATCTGAGAGGTTACAGAATGTACTGCAGGGCACATGCTAATTTACAGCTTGCTCTGTAAAGAGAGAATGTCTCCCAGGGAGAAAATTTGCACAAGACTAAGGTTGTTCATTCAATACAGACATTTGAAAATAGGCTCTGCAACTATGACAAGCCAAGAGTTATGGCTGTGTAAATTTAATTTCCCTCTCACAGCTTTAATTGCCCTACAAAAGAGAAACATGGCTCACAGAGTCAAATGTGATGATCTCCCAGCGTACGCCTTATAATGGTGGCTGCTTGCGGTGGGTGCTGCTGACATTTAACATCACATAGAGAGGAGGAGGAGGAGACCCGGCTGCCCTACATGCACATTTGACCCCCCAGTGATGTCAGAGGGGGAAGGTCCCAAACACTCGACCCGACTCTCTTTATGTCTCTCACCCACGGAAGAAACACTTCACAACAGGGTCACACGGCAGCCTGGCTATTTACCCATGTTACCCATTATAGGCAGGGTTCTTTTCTTCTAAATCCATCTCTGTTATGCAGGTAGAAAGTTATCTAAGGCCCTTTTAATCACAGGGATTAGGGTTTGGTGGTTACAGTGGTGAGGTATTTTCAAGCGCAATTCATTTCAGGATTCTAAATGCAAAAAGCATTAGGATAGTGTGATTATGGCAGAAATTAAGCTGAACAACATTCATTGTACGACCTCTGATATGAAGCCTATGACAATGTGTTAGATTGCGAGTACTTAAGTCTATTCATTTTAAGCAATAGGCCTAGTCCACCAGATAATTACACTTTACATTGAATCAACCTCTGGGGCATAACGTTGCTATACAATTTGATTTAGGGCACGCTGGCAGTAAGCATTTGGAGGATTCTAACTGAAGCCCTAACATGCTAATACATAGTTATGTCATAGGTGACTGAAAAAAACCTTAATTGCCCAATTCAGGGTTGTTGACCAATTTGAGTGAACTATCCCTTTACCTCTGTACTTTCAAAAACACGAATGAGATGCATTATGATTTAGAAAATAAATATTTCAGCTCCATCTATATTACATTCTGAAATACACTCACTGGACACTTTATTAGGAACACTATACTAATACTGGGTAGGGCCTCCCTTTGCTCTCAAAACAGCCTCAATTCTTTGTGGCATTAATTCCACAAGATGTTGGAAACATTCCTTTGAGATTCTGGTCCATGATGACATGATTGCATCACCTAATTCCTGCAGATTTTTCAGGTGCACTTTCAAGCTGTGAATCTCCCGTTTTACCACATCCCAAAGGTGCTCTATTGGATTCAGATCCGGTGACTGGGAAGGCCACTGAAGAACACTGAACTCATTGTCATGTTCATGAAACCAGTTTGTGACGACTTTTGCTTTGTGACATGGTGCATTATCATGCAGGAAGTAGCCATTAGAAGATGGGTAAATTGTGGCCATGAAGGGATGCACATGGTCAGCAACAATACTCAACTAGGCTGTGGCATTCAAGCGAAGATTGTTTGATTGGTATTAACGGGCCCAAAGTGTGCCAAGAAAACATTCCCCTCATCATTACACCACCTCCACCATGAGAAGGTGTACAGGTGTTCCTAATAAAGTGTTATGTATATTTACACACACATGAACAAAGTACTCATACCCAATTTGGATTAAGGCTATGGTTTTCACAATAACAATTCAATACCATTACATAGTATTTTAAGAAATATATGAATTTGTGTGAAAAAAACTAAAAGTCTGAAACATCAAGGAGGACATGAGACATAGGGGACGATGGAAACACAGCCTGAAGGACTGCACTGCAGATTAACTGCTTCTACGCAAACCACTTAACGACACCACCACCAACAACAACGACAATAACCACCACAACAACGACAAAAACAACAAAAACAACAACAACAACTTGTTTGGTATTTTCAGTTACATTGCTTTGGATATGTCATCTCTACATGGACTAAATATTGACAAAGACTCAGATGAAGATTTGATTGACACACAGCCATAACGAGATGACTCTTAGCAGAGGTCAGAGCACTATCACTGTATAGGCCGAGAGACTCAATCTCATTACAGCAGTACTATACCAGAGTAACCACAGTGATAAAATGTATACAACAATAACCTTGTCGGATGGGTACATGCATTCCTACTATGCACCATTCATCCTGTTTCCTGCAACAACAACACAAAATAGATCAAAAGTGGCAAACCACCTCACTAATTCATGTTATAGAAAATACTATATGGGGGAGAGGCAAAAGGCTAAAACCCCAATGGTGTGATCACCCTCCTACACCTGCAGGACTGAACATGGCACAGAAAGAAGTGTGACAACTAGCGGTATTCATATGTACAGAAGGTTCTAGTTGTCACCCAGGCTGAAAGCATCCAGCAGCTTACTGTACCTTCCCATTGATTGGGAGGTTGAGGATAGCTAGGATACATGACGAAGCATTTCACATGGATAGTCAATCCTCAAAGATATCCTGTAAAAACAAAGTAGACTACCTCATTACACCGTAGATCCTTGATGATGTTATAATCATCACGCATTGATTTACACATCTTGATTTTGGTGACTGTGTTACAGTATCTACCTGTATTCAATCAACATATTAAAATATGTAGCAGTCTGCCGTCTGTTTGTTTTGATATGTTTTTGAATAACATCAGATACACCCATCCTCCTCCAAGCTGTATTCCCTGTTACTCATTTATAATTGACAGAAATGTTCATTCACTTTCCTCATCTGGTCCTTTCTTATAATGTCTGAGATATCATTAATTATAATAGCAGGTATGAAACAGCAGACCTCTAAGTCAATTTCAGTGTCTGAAATCTAAACATAAAGATATCATTTTAATAAAATGCTTTAAAAACTTCACAACATTTGAATAACTGGTTAACGCATTATGGATAATGACATTGCCTATGTAGGCTATGAAAGATGTTTCCCAAAGAGATTGGTATCTGAAAACTAAACATTATGAAATGGATACAAAGTCGTGCTATCACAAAATTCTAAGTTTCTGATCAGTGTTAACATGGATAATGATACAGATCATATTAAGCTATTACAAGTATTGTTGTCAGAAATCTGAAACATTATGGCTTCAAAGTACAGCTATCAAAATAACACAACAATAACGTTATTCATAAATACTTATGCTGATAATGACATAATTAGCATCTATAATATCAGCAATAAGCCTATCGTGGTTTGCCAAATTGACAGATTAATGTCATAGTTTCCTATGATGAGGCATATTCTGTGGGCTCAAGACGATAGGCCTACGAGGTTCTGGGCTAGTGGTGATGTTTCTTTGTGTGTGACTGTATAGAGGCTCAGGGAGGAGGGGGGTCACGGTTTAATAATAGGCATAACCCGTTGTCAAATTCGATATGCAGAAAACGACAAAGCGTTCTGATTGTAAAGATATATAACGGTAGCCTTCGCTGCGATACATTTACACCGCGACATCTTTTGACATTTCGTTTGTTTTTGCATAGCCCACAATTTCGTGGCGGTATGCTGTATCCTCCTAAATCAGACTAACGTCAATTTGTTTACATCGGAGATCTAAATTTGATAGCAGTTGCACACAATGTAGGCAACACAAAATGTAATCAGGAAACGAAATGCTAGGCGGATAGTATTTCATTTAAAAGTGCAGTTAGATTTCATTTCACCACCTCAGACTAAAACATCTATTTACGTTACTACAAATAAATGATAGGCCTATATGTACGCTGTTAAATATGAGGTTCAGAGTAGTCAAGGGTACCTATAGGCCTAGCCTGCATAGGGTTTGCGACACAAGATGGTTTTATGAATAATTCATCATCCAGGCTATTTGCTAAATATAATAGACTAGATAAAGTTCGACTTCAGGACGTCCAGAGGCTTCCTCGTTTAGACATAAATCTAATGATCCCTCTTATGAAAGACGATGCGCGAAATTGCTGAACTCGTTTTAATCAAGTCCTTCATATTATGTATTTTTTATGTTAACGAATAATAATAAATGTCTCAGATATATCTCATTTCGTGTGCTTCTCAAAACATGTGGCAATAATTTCAAGCTACATGACGACATAAACATATGAATAGTCTACCCTGAATGAACCTACGATATGAATTAATCTACAGCCTACCCTGAATCAGTACATTTTCAAATAATGTTTTCAACCATTTTATAAACGACACCGTTTATTTGTTCATAAACAAATGAAGAATGTGCATCATTCTAGTCAATCCAGTAGGTAGCCGATGAAAACAAAGTCTCTCTGCCAAGAGTTAAACCGAGCACTATAATGCTATTACAGATTTCAACATAATAGTCCAGCGTACAAATCCAATCCAATTGTGAACGAAGTAGATGATAAATATCTAATCTATAGGTCCAAATTCAGTCTTACTTGAGACCGTGCATTTGCAGCATCTCCATCCTCCGAATGATTAGGCTATCAGTCCGCAGATATGTTTCTCTACATCGACTGTTAGGCAACATTTCAAACTTTTACAAGTTCCACCTCTGGACTAATGGTGGAATTTGCATTTGCAGGGAGTTGTCATTTCTCTCCCTTTCTCCCCCCTTTCCCTCTTTTCCTTCACCCCTCCCTGCTCTCCTCCTTTTAGTTTTGTTTTCTCTGTGAAACAGAGGCCCTCCAGTCGGCTCTTGATTAATAAATGTTTATCTGTTTTGAAGTGCAGGACAAAAGGGGGAGGTTCATCAGGTTCATTGTGACGCGCTGGGAAAGGGGCTTTGGGACGGAGACCCCGGGCACTGACCCGCGCACATCCCAGAGCCTCACCATTCATGCGCGCACCACTGCATGTCGCCCGCAGCTTCCATTGTTTCAGCAGGAACAATAGCTTTTTCCCTCCCTCTCAGAGAAAAGAAGCGCTTTATATTTCCCCCCTAAACTTGTATCCATAGCCTTGGAGAGCTGCCATATACCCTTAAAAAGACCTTAAACAACCTTTATTGCAACAGTGTTGTGTTATCGCATATGGATTAATCAATAGCCTACCAACATTTTAGAAAAAAAACAACGAATTATTTAATTCTATCCACATTTCAAACGCCAACTAATGTTGCATCATCTTACGATAATTGAATTCTCAAAGCAGTCTTGTGTTTAAGGGCCCGTTGTAATAGAGCGCAGTAGCCTAGATAGTAAAATGCCATAGAGGGCAGAGCGGTAAAGGGCATATGTAGCAGGCCCGCAGCCTCCTCGGCATGAAGAGAACAGAGGGAGAGGAGGCAAACAAATAGAGCGTGTGCGTTACGCCGTATGGCACTGATGCATCCTGCACAGTCTGGAGGTGTAGTCCTACACACAATCATATTTCAGATGCTAAAATGAAGTCAATTGAAATATATAAGTAGCATTTTACATATGGGTGTAGATCGCTTCCATTGGACCCAAGGGTTAGAGGGGTTACTCTAATGATCTTTCCATGGGGGCTATTGTATGATTGCATAGGCTACAGAGTTGTTTCGATTGGATATTTCGCCTGTGTCGACAGCGGCAGGAAGTGAAGGGAATAAAAACCGGTAGCACAGAACTCAGGGGTGGCACTTACTTGAATTATTAATTCAATATTGAATGGCTACAACTGCATTTTCACACCCATTCTAAGATTTGTTAAACCAAATCACCTCAGGCTGACAGCCTCCATGCTTGAGTGTAAAAGGACGGATGGGCCTACTACTATCTGTCCATTTCATTGTTGAATAATGGCGTGATTGAAGAAATATAGCCTGTAGAGCCCATAGCCTGCACATGTTGTGAAAATAGCAATCGTGAGCTAGGCAATGAAACCAGGACAGTAAAAGAAAAGCATATTTGACAAGATTGAAAGTGTTTGGATTGTTCATTCACCTTATCTTCACTGACCTAATTAGGGAAAATCTGCATGTTGTCAAACTCTCAGCCATGAAGGTACAGTATGATGTAGCCTACCAACATATCCATTGCATTTATAGGCTACTTACTATTATGATCTTCAACATGGCTTTATGGGCCTATAGGCCTATATCCTGCATACAATGTATCAAGATCTGCACAGTAACATATATGTCCTATGGTAGCCTATTTCACATGAAAGGGGTCTTTCTATTTGAATATCAAAGAGGACTTCCGAGTTAGGTTAACTGTGTCACGATTAACTATCGTTCGGAGTATGCTTTAGCATCAACGAACGTTATGAGTTGTAAATATGAATTTTACCTATTCTAACGTCGTGAAATAAAATGACGTTTATATCTGCCCATGAATCATGAGCAGGCTCACCATCCGCTCGAACAAATACAGTAAGATTGAACTGCGGTCTGGCGGCATAATGCGTGAAACTATAACGCACTAATGGACCTCTCAAGCCAAACGGTATTAAACATGACAAATTGCGCCTAGCACACGAGGAGGACGATTCAATGGTGTTCCGTTATTACGCGATTGCGCATACTCCTAATCTAGGTGTTCAGATTATAGCAACAATTTGAGTCATAGTATTTGGTGCACTGATAGATATAACATCCTGAAAGACGCATACATAACAAAAATAAAAGGGCATAACATAATAAAATCCACTTCTTGTTTTGCTCAAATGTCATATTTTTCAGTGGTGTGTGTGTGTTTATGTGTATGACTGTATGTATGTGTGTGTGGGGGGGGGAAAGAGAGCGAGAGAGAGAGAAGGAGAGAGAGAGAGAGAGAGAGAGAGACGGAGGGAGAGAGAGAGAGAGATTTAACTCATTGTAATGCATAAAACGACCTGCCCTCTTTTGAAAAAAGGGAAAAACGCAGCCATGCTTTGCAGAGGCTAGAGCATCGGTCTCATCGGTAGTATCAGCTTCTCGCTTAGCGTAGTGTTCCGATTGTCGATCGCTGTAGTCTACCAAAAGAACCGGGAATACAAGCCATATGCGAATATCAAAATGAGCCACACCATAAAATGAAGTGAAAGAACAGACAAAAGAGAATGGATAAGTGTTCAGACTACAGTGTATGGGATCGACTATGTGGCGTGGACCATGAGAGGGTGAGTATGGGGCATCCATGTTTCCACTGGCTCTGTCTTTTATCATCTATGAGAGGTGAAACGTGCTTTATTTGTCCCAGTCAGTAAATAAGATAAAAACTGACTGTGTTGATTGGGTGTTGGCATGAGCGAGGTTCACTTTAAGCATAGAAAGATAACGGACCTGGCTTAACACGTTGCACTTGCCATTGTTATTGCGGGCGTTGGAAAATGCCTCTGGTACAATTGCATGAGGGCTGACAAAGAACCACGAGAATTCCTTCCGAAAATATGACAATGCCAGCGAGCTCCTATAGGTAATATGAATACAGTTACATAATCGATAACGAGACGAGGATGGCTGCATGCTCATTTGCACTTGTTTGTTCGACGTGCGGCGCATCAGGACAATGGGTCCGCACGTTGGGTCAACTGGGTCGTGTTCTCAATGGTTATCAGATACCGAGACGCAATTTGCTGATATCATGCGGTTCTGTCATAAACTCCGAATGTTGGTTGTTAAAAGAGGGACGTGATTTTGAGTGATATGGGAGGGGGGATTTTTACCCCCATCTAAAATGGCGTTTCCCTTTGTCTCTCCATCCCTCTCTCCATCCCAAATGTTGAATGCAGTGCAGTAATCATATTCAATCGCATTTTGAATTTACACTGCATTCCAATATAGAACTTGCTCAATATTGACTAGAGCAGGGGTTACTTTATCAAACGCATGTTTTTCTATTGAGGAATGCATAGCAGCGCTGTTGTGGTAGCAGTTAAAGGATATTGATGTACACCAATGATAGTAGGCTCGTGATAAGATTAGTGAGAAGCCTTGACTCAATAGTTGATCAATGAATTTCAGTACACTTGAGACAGACATTAGGCAATTGGCTATTGCTCCATGTTGCAGAAAGCCTATACGAATACATCCGTTGTTCATAAGTAGCCTATTGGATTTAATTCAAATAGACACTAGCAATATTGTTGTGCAGCCTTATAAACGCGTTTGCTGCAACTTACAATTTGTTTACCTTTGATATGCCGTACACAGCATGGGTGAAATCAAATTATTCGAACGTTCCCACAGGCAAATATAGCCTGGATGTAATGTATGCATGGTGATGGAATTCAGTCATATAAATTATGAAATACTTGCCCACGTTATCTTTTCTAAGGGAAAAGTCGTATACATTGCATGGTGCATAGAAGCAGGCAGTGACATTACAGTATTTGAGCGTATAGCGGCTATTTCAAAACCACGGACAGCGAATTGAATGAAGTTCCATTTGACTCCAGCATGTTACATTTGATAAACCAAACTAGGCTATATGGCCAACCCACGCGTGAAACAAAATGACAAAATAATGCAAAATCAGCCCGTGTGTGTGTTTGTGTGAGTGTAGTGTGGTGTGTGTGAGTGTAGTGTGTGTGTGTGTGTGTGTGTGTGTGTGTGTGTGTGTGTGTGTGTGTGTGTGTGTGTGTGTGTGTGTGTGTGTGTGTGTGTGTGTGTGTGTGTTCATTTTTAGAACTGTGCAATTTTGCGTAACTGATTATATAGGCCAAGTCAACGAACGTCAAACTACAATTTAAGATAAATCGATAAATCACAGTAACGTTATCATACTCATCCAGAAACTTCAATGTGCATTTAAATGCCAAAACAAGATTGAAACCTTACTATTGCTTTTGACCATTGCTGACATTAGTATACATTCATTGAATAATTACAGCAGCTAAGAAATTGGAAGACTAGGCTATACTACTTTTAAACACGGATTGAAGTGAAATTTCCTTAGTTTCAAGGGCACAGGACGATGATCAGGACGTTGGGTAGAGAACATCTGTTTGCCCAGTGACGTCACCGCCCCCCATGCAATCCTCTTGTGCTGAAGGCAGATGCCTTATTTGTTTGGCTAGAGCGCCATTAATCCCAAAGTCAGCCGGAGAGAGGAAAAGACCGGACGGAGGGAGATCAGTCCCATTTAGTGGTTTCGGAACTGGACATGTACAGCTCTGCTCGTCCTCGGTCCCTGATGGATTTGTAAGGAGACGTCGCCTGTACGTTTGCCTTTGGCGGTTCAACGGTGCGTGGATGGAATACAGTTATGCGGGAGGGTCCCAATTTTGAGGCTCTCCGGTTGCCCGGTTGTCCCATTCGCGCTTTGCGGCATTTTTTTCATCTGACCCGCATAGGCTAGGCTACTTGTGGGTGCTATGTGCGCATTATCTAAAGGGCTATGCGATTTTTCGACGTATAACGATACTTTGTTATACATGGATCTATACATTATAATAGTAAAATTGAGCCAAACATTTATTTGTTTTATTTGCAATTCTATGAGGTTTATGACGCATTTTGTGTTTTCTTTTGTAGGTGTTTGATGGGAGAATGGCTGAAGTCTATCCCTGACGCTTTTTTGACAAAGCAGCCGTCCTTTGAAGAAGATCAAATGGCCCGTCATCCTTTTTTGCCTCCCAAGCTGGATTCGGACTAACCATCATTTTGAATCTAGCTCCAAAACAGTGCTGGTGACGATTTTAACCCTTTACGTAGCCTAAATGAACGGTGTCACCAGGGCCACACAATGGCTGACGTGACGTCCCTATATACGAATAGAGAATTGCATATTTCAATGTTTTTTCATTTAATACATTTACATTTTGACGATGAGGTACTGTATGTTCAACATTTAACAACAACCATGAGATGATTTGATAGTCTACAACTGCGCCAATGCAGGATGCTTGGCTATTTCGTTACACTTTGATAGGCCTACAGATTTTTTGTATTTTTTATTTTGTCATATCTGAATCATCATGATCGTTATACTGGTCTAAGGATAGTACGGCAAGGTGGGTAGGCTACATTGAAAAAGGATTATCATGGGTGGAAACGAAATCCAATGGCAAAGTGAATGCAGCTGCAGAAGAGGCGCGAGCGAAGACGGACACACACACACACACACACACACACACACACACACACACACACACACACACACACACACACTTTTGATGGTGCATCTAATAGGCAAAGTGATCTTCGGTTCTGGCTCTCCGTGTTCACAGCGGACCTTGATTTAATGTCTTACAATTAAGGCACGCGGTGAATGCCAAGAGCGGAGCCTTCTACCTTCGCAAGCGCACATTGCCTCTACTTCTTCGTCTTAAAGGGGATAGCGACGAGGTACGGTTCAGTGACTGTTTATGTATTTTATATCCATGTTTGCTTTATGTGTTCCCTTTTTTGCAGAATAAACGAAGTGTGCTCAATATAACGAGATCTTGTTTTCAATCTGTGTGTACTGATTTCAAATGCATCATGTTCACTTGATCCTGAAGGCCTAAGTTGCCTTATGTTATGTGGAGTTATAGGAGTAACTGCGTGAGGAGGCCCAGTGTTAATGAATGACCTTTGGATCAGGTATACAAGCCCTGCACTGTGAAGCGCTGTCCGCTTCTGCTGGTGCTGAATGTTGCAAGCCGTCGATCAGCTCTTTGTTTCAGTAGGACCGGGCGTTGCGCATGTCTGACAAATAACCAGAATTAAGACACCGAAATACACGAACCTATAAGTAACAACCGGATTTATTCACTCTCTCATTTACACACACACACACACACACACACACACACACACACACACACACACACACACACACACACACACACACCACACACACCCTAATCATGCACTATCACAGTTTTTAGGTCATTAGGCCTACATTTAGAAATAGTAGCCTTCTTGATGTAAGGTTTAAGCTTCACGTATAATGACGGCCCCGCTCGCTAGACACATATATGCATAGTGGTCAACTCAACATATCCCACACATTAAATACATTTCAGTTATTCTCAAAGTTTAAGACATGGCCTATAGCCTATCTCTTCAACTGCAGGCCAGCATCATCAATAAGCTAACCTATAGCAGAAAAAACCCCAATTAATTCGCAGAGATAATAACCTATACACATTTTGACAATATTGACGAAAATTATTATGATTTTAATAGAATATCAAATATATCAAATAATATCAATCAAATAAAAATCGTTTCTCTTACGGCTTGTGAGTGTTTTGGATTTATTTCCTTTATGGTTAGTCTGCCACCTAGCGTTCATTTTCCAAAGTGCATGCATGAGATGCCAAACTTGATAGCATACATACACCATTTGTAAAGTCTATTAGCCTACAGCATACCAAGAGTGAAGGTGAAACATGTCGAAATGTAATTACATTGTATTAGGTGCAAAATGTAAAAGAGTTACAGAGTAATTGCTGCATCATATCTTTAACTAGTACTTTAATGTTGATTTGATTTATTCATATGCAATGACCTGCACTACAAATTATAGACACAAAGTCAGCATGATGGATACAAATGAATCTATATCATTTCCTTTGAGAATCACAACACAAAGAAGACAGTCCTCCTAAATCACTACAAAGTCTGCTTTAACAGTGAAGATACTGACATCCTACTTGGGTATACAGTATCAGGTCTGTCCATCGTCTCATCTGACCAAGTTGGTAACATTTCTCCCACTCTCAGTCGTAAAGGATTAAAGGATCTTGGTTAATACTTTTCATTAGACAGATGGCACTATAGACACAGTGCCCTCCAAGTACATTTTATTGTGTTATAGACAATTTATTATGGATTAAATTAAAAGAATTTGCCATCAATTTACACATGTTAAAACATGTTTTTTGAAATTTCAGTAAATTTATTAAAATTGAAATACAGAAATACCTCATGTACATAAGTATTCAGACCGTTTGCGTTTGCTATGACACTCTTAAAATGAGCTAAAATGCTAAAATGTCATCAACAAATAACTCAATAAGTTAAATTGAGTCCATCTTTATGCAAGGATAATAGTTAATGTAATTTTGGAATTAATATCTTTGTAGGGTCTCTGATTTGCATAGGAATCAATTACACACTATGTGGATCAGGTTGTCATTACAAACTGAGCAAATGGAGAGGAACAAAACTGTTCAGGAATGCAACCCTGAGGCCTGGGGAGACTTACAAAAATCTACAAAGTTGAATGGTGGAGAGGAAAAAGCACAGTCGATGGGACAACATCATCTCAGTCACCCTACAAAATAGGTCTATAACCAAGTGGCCAAAAAGAATCCCTTAATGGAAAATAATCTATCTCATATCCATAATTATGTTTGCAACAATTCAAGTGATACAGCAAAGAAAGTGGCTGGAAATGTGTTTATTTGGTTTTACTACAAAGCATTAAGTTTGGTGCAAATCCAGCACATGCAATGCAGTTTCCAAATCATCTCTCGTGTGAAGAATAGTGGTAGCTGCATCAAGTTATGGGTATGTTTGTCACTGGAAGGGACTGGGGAGTTTGTCAGGATCAAGAGAAAATTATTACATTTGCTGAGTTGGTCGTGACATCCTAATCTACACAGTGTGTAATTGATTCCTATGCAAATCAGAGACCCTATAAAAACAATAATATTAATTCCAAAATTACATGGACTCAATTAAACTTGAGTGATTTGTTGATGAAATGTTTGCATTTGCTAATTTAGATTAGCTAATTTTAAGAGTGTCATAGCAAAGGGTCTGAATACTTATGTACATGAGGTATTTCTGTATTTGAATTTTAATACATTTACTGAAATTTCAAAAAACGTGTTTTCGCTTTGTCATTCTGGGGTATTGTGTGTGGATTGATAGCAAATTCTTTTAATTTAATCCATTTTAAATTGAGTCTATAACAGAACAAAATGTGGAAAAAGTGAAGGGGTCTGAATACTTTCCGAAGGCACTGTTCATATCACCAAGCAGGCTGAGGGAAGATAGTGGAGAGAGGAAGAGAGGAAGAGAGGGAGAGAGGGAGAAAGGGAGCGTTGCTTTCAGTCAAATAATCACTGGGGATTTTCCTGGATACTCACGTGAGTACTGACCAATATCAACCTTGCCTAGCACCAGAGAGAGAGAGAGAGAGAGAGAGAGAGAGAGAGGGGGAGAGAGAGATATTGATTTTGGGAAGATCCCAAAACATCTTTGGGAAGATCCCAAAACAATCTGATTTGATTTGATTTTAAAAAAAAATAAAGCGAGAAAAAGACAGTGAAAACGGTCAATAGAGATTGAAAGAGGAGAAAGAGCAAAAAGTATAAAATAGTGTACCTCATACAACAAGTTAACCAACTTTAGTACAAAGCTTTCTGACCACAGAAAGGTAAAGTGGGCCCATTATTTAAATCTCAAGTCATGTCAGGACATAGCAGAGAAGAGCTACAATTACATGGCACTTCCTACTTGCAGTTGAGAAGCATATACAGTAATTGAAGTGACCACTTCTGCGATAATGAAATTGCTACTTAGTACAAAATAAATGTGATGTGATGTGATTGTGTTGCCATGCAACACAACGTTGGTTGAAAATGCATAAAGGTGAATTGCCAAGTATTTAACACTCACAAGTAATGGAAAATGTCATTCAAAACTAAACATCAGGACTGGGACAAGGCGAATCCCATTTGAATATCGCATATTTAAAGTGGACTGCAGCCAAATCCATTCAAGTTGAGAAATTCAAGAGGAAGGCAATTAATTAATCAAATTTTGATTCACCTCATAAATCTTCTGACTCTAACCCTATAAAACACTACTGATATGCAACACAGTCACTACTGATATCATGGACAGAGGTTGGTCTGTGATGGAACTGTGTTATCTGACTCATCTGTGAAGTAACAGAGCCTAGTCACACACACTCCAGTTATTATTATTATTATTTATTATTATTATTATTATTATTATTTGTTATCATTTAGAGGAGAAAGTGGGATTTCTCCACTGCAGCCCCAAAACCTTCTCAAACCACCTCAAAGAATTCAGCACGCTCTCCTCCTTCAAACCCAAAATCAAAAGCCATCTTTTTAAACTTACTTTTAATCTTGAACTATTTTTATTGTTATTTTTTACTGAATGTGCTTTTGTGCTTTTCCTTTT
This sequence comes from Argentina silus, assembly GCF_951799395.1. Classification (NCBI taxonomy): domain Eukaryota; kingdom Metazoa; phylum Chordata; class Actinopteri; order Argentiniformes; family Argentinidae; genus Argentina; species Argentina silus. The sequence goes on along the minus strand of NC_139655.1, from coordinate 29,849,398 downwards.
TATTTATCTATCTATTCTTGTTCTCTCCAAGAAACATCTTTGAGTACTGAGAAAAGCACAAAAATGCATTATTATTATTATTATTATTATTATTATTATTATTATTACTAGCATAATATGCAAAACAGGTGCCAACATGTAGTTAAAAGTACACCAGTCTTCTAAATGTCTATTATGACAATTCTAAATGACAGTTCATACAGAACCATTTACATTTAAATGTACAGCTTATTTAACTGCCATTTCTGATATGACAGATTACCATTGTTGGTTGTTGAAGTTTTTGTTATGTACAGATGTACATGTTTTCATATGACTCGTTTTGCTATTGACTCTCATTTGGTTGATCTGCACCATAAAGCCCAGTAAAACCAGCAGTGCTTGAAATACATAGTGGGTGCTGTCTGCCACCGTGTGGTAGAAATGGGTAACTACCATTGATATTACGACTACAACTACTACATACAAATATCACAATAATTGAGAGAAGCAAGGGCAAAGGGATTCCCTCAGCAGAGAGAGCAGATTCAGGAACACATTTACCCTAGAAGCTAAAACTAGGATAGACTGTTGAACAAACAAGTAACCATCCTAGTGTTGTGTCCTTGTGGTTCATTATTTCTATGGCATGTTCAGTACAGTACTTTTATTTGTAAGTAATAATAATGCAATAGAGGCATTCCATGATTATGATGCCAATTGTGCCAAAGATTCCATTATGTTTGCGTTGTTGGAGGCCACCAGCTGTCTCCAGATGCCTGTGGTGAAATCTACAACAGGAGAGGCTGGTGGAGGTAGAAATCGGAGGATGGGCTCATTGTTATGCGTGGAATGGAATGAGGAATGGTATCAAAAATACATGGTCCTACATACATATTTCTCATTCCATTCCATGCATTACAATGAGCCCATCCTCCGATTTCTGCCTCCACCAACCTTTCCTGATGTACACAACAGACAACCTGGAATGTGGACATGTCATTTTTTTTATTTTGCACTTAATTATCCCTTTAATCAATACCTGTTCACTTTTGATTAGAGGAAATTATTCATAGCTGATCATCAGGTTTTTGTGAAACCCACCCCCCCCCCCCAAAAAAAAACAAAAAAACATTTAAATATTATGCACTGAAGAGATTATAAAAATCGCGACAGGACCAAACTGAATCTAGTTTCCCCATCTCTGAACACTGTCTGGTCCTGAATCTAGTTTCCCCATCTCTGAACACTATCTGGTCCTGAATCTAGTTTCCCCATCTCTGAACACTGTCTGGTCCTGAATCTAGTTTCACCATCTCTGAACACTGTCTGTCCTGAATCTAGTTTCCCCATCTCTGAACACTATCTGGTCCTGAATCTAGTTTCCCTACATCTGAACACTATCTGGTCCTGAATCTAGTTTCCCCATCTCTGAACACTGTCTGTCCTGAATCTAATTTCCCCATCTCTGAACACTGTCTGGTCCTGAATCTAGTTTCCCCATCTCTGAACACTATCTGGTCCTGAATCTAGTTTCCCCATCTCTGAACACTATCTGGTCCTGAATCTAGTTTCCCCATCTCTGAACACTGTCTGGTCCTGAATCTAGTTTCCCCATCTCTGAACACTATCTGGTCCTGAATCTAGTTTCCCCATCTCTGAACACTATCTGGTCCTGAATCTAGTTTCCCCATCTCTGAACACTGTCTGGTCCTGAATCTAGTTTCCCCATCTCTGAACACTATCTGGTCCTGAATCTAGTTTCCCCATCTCTGAACACTATCTGGTCCTGAATCTAGTTTCCCCATCTCTGAACACTATCTGGTCCTGAATCTAGTTTCCCTCCCTCTGAACACTGTCTGGTCCTGAATCTAGTTTCCCCATCTCTGAACACTATCTGGTCCTGAATCTAGTTTCCCTCCCTCTGAACACTATCTGGTCCTGAATCTAGTTTCCCCATCTCTGAACACTATCTGGTCCTGAATCTAGTTTCCCCATCTCTGAACACTATCTGGTCCTGACCACTGTCTCAATTAGCTAAGTGCTGACGGTGTGGAAAAGCAGCGAGGCCGGGCATGTGACTGCTGCTGTTCCACCATCCAGGCCCATCTTGTCTCATTAGTCCAGACTGATTGGCCATGAAGGTGTTCCTTGGCTGTCTCAGGATAAAGTGAGTGTCTTCTCCTCTGGCCACATCATAATTCTTCAGTATTCCTCCATGGGTGTGAGCTGAGACACCGTAGTATATCATTAGCTGGGTCTGTGTTGGTAGTCTAATTGTACTCTGGTTGAAACAGAGAATCAATGACCTTGACTGTACAGATGGATGCCATGATGCTGCAGTAGGTGAGTGTGAGTGTGAGAGAACAGCTGCATCTAAGAAGTGGCTTATCTCATAATGAATGAAGGATACCGGGGGGGGAGACAACCTTTCTGCATGTTTTGGTGAAAGAGAAATTTAATTTAGGAGAGGGAGGAATTACTATACCATAGAGTCATTACAGGGACATCAAAGACATTTGATTAAAGGATTAACTAAATTAACTGAAGATTTGTTTTGTTTAGAAAAGAATGGGCTAGAGAGCAGCCTAAAGCCGCCCAAGAGCTTACTTTTTTCCTGACACTACAATTTAAGCAATGCTCACTCACTTGCACTGTCCTTCGTTCTGCCAGTAGATGGCAGTGTAAGCACAAGTAATATCCAACTTACATGCTAGAGGGGCAATTTGAGATTTTCTCTGCAGACGAGGTTGATAATGTCAAACCATACATTAATTTAATCTATAAATAAACTTAAATGAAAGCAAAATAAAATTAAAGCTGAATGTATTATGATAACATGTTTCAGTTTTAGTTAAAGGTAAATACAATCTATTTCTGTGGGCATGGCAAGAATACGTTGGGTATGCCTAGGTAGTGTTACTAATAAACTGTAGAATTACTGAGACACACCGCATGCGATTCCGCCAGTAGGACCTGCAGCAACTTTGCTTGTCAACGATTATCAAAGACTCACCTCAAAAGGTTTTTAATGGAACCAGTGAAATGATAACCTTACTCTGTGGGTCTGCTGTTCTCGAGACACAGTTTAAGCCCGATATAAATCAGAGTTAAACTCTAATCAACTTTGAAGCAACCATAACAAATGGTCTAAATGCCAGAATTAAAACAAGTAGGCTAAATGTGACTATTTTCGAGTGTTATATCATATTGCAATGCAGATTCAGGGCTTTTAATGAAGATAGAGAAGAAAGCAAGCCGTAGAGAAAAGTGCACACTTGAGGATTTAGATTGTCTCGAGTGTCTCTGTAGGCTAGTCAATAAAGAGTTCTATTATCCCCCTGACGTATCCATCATTCTAAAAACGGAGGTGCATTTAGATTGCTCACTGGCGGGTGAATGTCGCCACACATGTCACTTTTTAAAAGGCAGTGGCTGGGTTCTAATAGGACCCAGCGCCTCGCAAACATATGTACTCAAGCGTGTATACAGATGGTTGCTCGAATAATAGACCTACGCGTCCTTTATAAAGCTGTAAGCAGCCTCTCTGATCACAACGCAGTGCGCGTGGAGCGAGACGGAGAGGGACAGAGAGAAAGCGCACGCGAGATTGTTTGTCACCGTTTAAATCCCATTAATTAAAACGTTAACCTGATTGGGTAAAGAGAGAGAGAGAGCGAGAGAGAGAGAGAGAGAGAGAGAGGGAGAGAGAGGGAGAGGGAGAGGGGGGGGAGAAAGAGAGCTCTGTCCCAATAGGCGAATCCTCTTCATATTAATAACCCGCCTCGAGATAATGATGTAAAAGACTCCCGCGTCTTGCGCGTGATGCTGATCACTGTCGAGATCTGGTGAAGGTGAATCAGAGCGAGATAAGCAGCGCCAGCGCAGAGTGCAGAGCAGCACTTGAGAGGGAGAGCCACGGCGTCTCCACACCTCAATTGACAAGTCGAGCAAGCTATCAAGACTAAGTCACTCACTGACGGCGCACAGGCAAGAAACTTACAAGAGACAACACCGGATAGTCTAAAAAAATAAATAAAAAAAAAAGAAACAGCCATACAATAAAGCGGACCCGGGAAGACTATGGACAGGAGAATGAACTTGAACGGACCCGGAGACATTTTTCACAAAACTCTCAGCGCCGTCTCCAACAAAAAGATGGAGTCCTTCAGGTCGGCGGTCGGTATTGATCTGCCTGCCAGAGACCGCCAATCTCCAATCAACTGTTTCGACCAGACCGACTCAGACCCGATTCAGCCCGGAGGACTGACAGGGGGTCGAGGGGGACCGCTGGGTCTGCCAACCGGATCTTTGTGTGTGAAATACGGGGAGAATGGCAACAGGACCTCGGCGGCGGAGAGCAGTGGTGGAGAGCAAAGCCAAGACGATGACAGTGACGGCAGGTGTGAGATGGTTCTCCTGGCTGACGGGAGGACGGTATCCGCGGGTAAACCCGAGGGAGGTAAGAAAAAAGAGCAGAAAACGCTCAGGCTAAACATCAACGCGCGGGAGAGACGGCGGATGCACGACCTGAACGACGCGCTGGACGAGCTGCGCGGGGTCATCCCTTACGCGCACAGCCCCTCGGTGCGGAAACTCTCCAAAATCGCCACTTTGCTGCTCGCCAAAAACTACATCCTCATGCAGGCACAGGCTCTGGAAGAGATGAGGAGGCTGGTGGCCTATCTCAACCAAGGCCAGGCCATCTCTGCTGCCTCCATACCGGCCACCACATCCCTCGCAGCTCCACCAGGCTTAGGTGCGTACGAGCCGCCGCCTGGGTACCCATTCCCCACCGGAGTGCCAGCGTCCTCCTGTCCCGACAAATGTGCCCTTTTCAACAATATCACCTCCAGCCTGTGTAAACATTGCCCTGACAAGCCTTAACTTCATCCCAACAGCGGCCGATAGAGAGACTCTATAGAGAAGCACATGAGAAAACAACAACAACACTTTTTAAACACAACGACTTTTGAGAGGAGAGATTGCAGTCAGTAGGCTATAGATTGAGAGAAGTATGCCGATGAATACTTTTATAACATTTACAAATGCATTCAAAGAAGCGCTTTTCGTTCAGACAATACTTGATTGTGTATATAAAGCATCCTTTAAGTGCTGGTATGAATGAAAGTGAAAACCAAACAGAATTTGAGTGGCTGCAAGTGTTGCAGGAGTGACAGTTGTTTATCACTTGCGCAAATGGACCCTATGGAGAGTTGTGTGACCTGACAACATGCGACCATTTCACTTGAATAGATGGAAAACTTTCTAGAACATTAGCTTACCTAAGAAACCACAATCTTGCTGCTTTATTTACTTTATTTAACTTAAATACGTTTGCTGTTTCCTTAGGCTACTGGTCGTATATTTCGTGAATTTATTGAGCATCCAAGAGGAATGTCGTTAAAGGAAAAGGAAAGAGAACTGCAATGAATACTAATTCTAACTAATAGTTTTTAAACACTCAAAAGTTTAAGCAGTACGTAACTCATTAACAGAGTTAACACTTGTGCAAGCCTACATTGACTATTTCCTTGGCATTGTAATATAATGACATTTCAGATGGATCTCTAAAGCTTGTATCTTAAGATCATGTCCTTTTGGATTTGTCCTTTTTAATTTATTGATTAGCTGTTTTGTTTGCATGGTACATTGTATTCTGCATCACCGACGTTGCTGTATCATTTGCGTTTTCTCACATGCACTCATGCAATAAGGCCGAGGTCTTGAGGGATCAGGCGCGTTGTCAGGTCAAGCTGTGGATTATTGTAGATACATTAGTTCATATATGAGTAAAGAGGGCCATTTGTATGTGTTTATGTGTTGGAAAGCTTTATTAAAATATTTTGAACAACACTAATATATCCGTCTGCTCGTCTGGTGTCACTGAAAGTGGAGTGAGATAAGAAAACAAATCAGAGACCAAAAACTATTTTACTATACAATTTTGACTTGACACTATTTTTTTGTGTGAAATTAATACAACGGTATTACCTCAATTTCAACTAAGGAATTATGCACCTGATTATTGAATATAAATATTGCAACATTGTTTTCTGTTAGACGTGTATTGCTCCTTAAATATTGGCCCACTTATAGAAATGGGACTACGTTGTTATTAACCTATTTCGGTTTTGAGGTAGCCTACAAGTTTTAGTATACATAAAAAAGTGCTTGTTGATCTTCGGAACCTAACCATATGCCAAATATACCGAAAAACAATAACGAGTTGATAATTTTCTGCTCCATCAACAGTGGTAGGCTTTTCTGGACAGTGAGCTGCAAAGTCACGCGAAGTCTTGGGAGCGAAGGCCAGACGTGGTGGGCAACATTGCCCTGAGGCTATAAGACAGTGTCTGTTAGTATTACATGACAAAGCTCGGGCGCCCTTAATTATGATTATTAAAACAATTTCCATGACGATGTCTAATAATATGTTAATTCGAAAACAACTGTGTATGAAAACTGTCGACTGTAATACCTACATTCACTTAATGAAACACATCGTTAAGGCAATTAGACCTCCAGAATGTGATTAAGGAACGTAATTACGACACTGTTCATTGCCGTAATTGGGTGTCTTTAATCACGACGTAGCACAGTGATCAGCTGCACGGCTGTTGGTTTGTATGTCCTGTTTCTACTGTCCATCACTGGGCTTGACTGAGATTAAGACAAGGCCAAAGGGCAACCTCATCGGGGTAGAGAGATGTTCAACATGAATATTATCTTAAAAACCACACATTAGATCCAAGTCAAGAACCTTCACTCACTAAAAGATGCAGGCTACAATTATAGAGCCGATTTAAAAAAGCATATTCAAAACAAAATGAATACATTTGTTTTGGACTTAAACTACTTAATGTTGTGACACAAAATAGGCCTTTTACACGAGACGACCACTGATCGAAACATAGAATTCATTAACGAATTTAAAATAAGAATGGATAGAATGGATCATAACAACAACAACAACAACAATAACAATAACAATAATGTAGTCTAATAATAATTAAAATCAAGTTTATTATAATTCAAAACAATGAAACAGAATTAACCGAGTTTTTATCTATTGTTTTTTTTTGTGATTCAAAATGGATTTAAATTTGATCAAAATCTAAACACAAGATCAAAATCTTGAATATTTTATTATCATTCATCTCAATATTCAATCATCGAGCCACATAGTTGAGTCTTCAAAGTGAAAGTGAGCTATTTGATGGCAGTCAAGTTATGATCCGAGCATTTCAGCACCATGGACAGCGTCATCAGTCATGTTCAGGGAGCGATCGGATCGCTGAAGAAAGACACTGCATTACGTCGGACTCTTGCCACTTTTATGGAACTATTTTGTAAACAGAAAAACATTAATAATCGTATCGGTAGGTGGGCTATATCTATACCAGAAGCTGCGATACGTCAACAGTAATCCATAGACAGAACACCACAGTAAACTCCTATTCTGTTCGGAAGCAGCGTTAGGATGAAATCTCTCTGCAAGCCTATGTCGTCTGTCAACAAATCCTTACATGGAAAACAATAATTAGGCCTAATATATTGAATAGAAGTAAATAATACATAATATTCGTTTTTCATTGTTGATAAAAAAGAAATTGCTTTCAGAATAAGAAATTGTTTTTTTTCATTTATAAATATTCACAATCATTTCCAGAAATTCAAGTCATATTCACCAAAATATGCATATTTTTAATATGTTGTTAAGAATGTACTATGGCAAATTTATATTTAAAACAAGAAAAGAATAGCCTGTTTCAGAGTGCACGTCATTTGTGTCGGATACTGAAAACAAGGGGCTCAGCACACAGATAATATTACACATAACAGTTGACGCTCTCTGTCAGTGACTTTGAAAATGACACAAATCCATGTTCTATTCCAAAAAAGCAATACCACATGCATATTGTGTCCCTTCTGAAGTCAGAGTTATGCTCAAAGTCCTGAGTGTGTTTGATATGACTATGGCAAGGATATAAGCACCCAGATGATATTGTACACCCCAATTCACGGCTTTGTCATATTTTGTGCCAGTGTCCAATCTAGGTCCAGTGTGCTTATGAGCCATTCAGACAACAGGGTCATTATACTGTCCTATCTGATCCCATCACATGCATAAACGACTTGAATCATCACACAATGAGCCTTAATCAGGAGGGGAAATAATCATGCGTCCATCAGAATGACTTTGGCATATAAATACTGTCAGCAATTACTGTTGGAAATCATCTACTTTCAGAACCTGAGTCACAGGGGTGAACGCTATCAGAACTGTCCACTACAACAGAACTGCACAAATCTAACACACACACCAAGGTAATGACAGCCTACCACAGCCACTGGAAACTGAGACTTCACACAAAATAACATTAATTATGCAATATGCATTAATGCACAAATGACTGGAGCATTTAACCCATACTAATACTCACATTAGCCCAGTAGAGGCTATTCCCTGGGGGGGAGGGAGGGAGCCATATGTGTGTGAGGAAGACAGAGCATAATATCAGAAAGAAACGAAAACCATCGCATACATCATCAAATGCAGCTAAAAAGCAACAATGTTTTTTTGGGGGGTTTTGTTCTGAAAGTGATTGCAAAATCTAGTCAACTCTGTGTGGGGTAGTTTGATGTTTGATGTGATTGTAATGTATGTGAATCAGAGTCTTTCATCATTTTATGTCCCCCCCCCCGCCCCCTCCATATTTTCCCCCTCTACTTGCCAGTCTCTTGATGAAAGAGCTAGTGAGAGTGTGACAATGTTGCCTTTGCAATCCTATATTCTAAAGCTGTGTTACGATCGCAGTGCCGCTTATAAACTTGTACAGAGTTCAGCAAACCCAGTTTGAGATATTGAATATTAATGTGTGCCATGTTGGCACCAAACGTTGAAGACAATTACATTATAGGAAGACTGCCAGACGCTATGTGGGTCTGGCGTATGTAGGTGGAGTGGAGGATGAGGTGGTGGGTGATGCAGCACACCATGTCTCACAGCCAGAGGAACACAGGAGCCACAGCGCAACCAGAGTAGCCAACGGCTAACTGTAGCCATAATCAACAGCATCGCTTTTTTTTGTTTTTTTTCATGAATCTAATAAAGCTGAACCTGTCTTAAAGGCGTTTACGGGTAGACTCTGAGGTCATGAATAAAGTGAAAGATAAAAAAAAATATATATCCCTTTTTCATAAAACCATAAAATATCCAATTTACCATATCAAGAGGCACCAGGGCGGCCATTCATAACAGGGATGTGATGTATGCGAAGGATGATAAACATGGAAATTCTAAATATACATAAGCTCAGTGAATTGAACTGTCCCCTTCATATCAGTAACCGGCAAAAAAAACTCTGGGAATTGAATCATCCACGTCGTGTCATAAACACAGAGTAACGAAATATGCCTTGCATTTGGATGGGCCACCCAATATCAAATCCTAACGCTGTAACTCACTTTTGTCAGGCACGTGATATCAATGCATAATGAGTCTACCCTACGCATACATCCAACTCTGCTCAACGCTGATATACTGCCCAACGAAAGAGGGACAAGACCAAACAAGGACTTGGGAGTCTTATCGATGCAAATCGTGAAGTAAACACATAATATGTATTCCGCACGTATATGATATTGAAATCAGATAAGGATTATATGAATATACAATGAAAAATTTTAAACGTATAGGCTATAGCAGCGTACGGTTATCGTAAGACAATTTCAATTTGAATGCATTTGACTCATTTGAGGCAAGTCTATGGTCACATGGACACTAGTCTCACTAAATCAGATCACGATGGGTTCTGAGATTACATGGACACACATGCGCGCACGCACGCACGCGCACGCGCACACACACACACACACACACACACACTGACACACACAATGACACACACACACACACACACACACACACACACACACACACACACACACTAGACCTTAGGGAACTCTGCCTCAGGAAGACATCAGGACAGTGGCCTTAAATCCACTGCTGTGTATTTATCTGACTGGTTTACTACTGCTACTCTATGCTCCATGCTCTTTTTAATTGACCTTTCTTACATCATTATCAATATGTCAGTATGTTTACAAAATCACTGAATGACATTGATGATTTTCGAATGATGATAATTATCGATGTTTACATTTGTAAGTATAGTGTTCTTTATACATTTGCTTGTCTAATGAGTTCCAGATTGACGACAGAGAGGATGTTTGTTTGTGTGTCTGGAGGTCAGGTAAACATATGGTGCCGTGTTTATCTCTGAATGTTCCAACAGGGTCCAATAAGTGACCTAGTAATGTGCGATTATCCTCTCATCTGAAATATGTAATTATTGAGTAACATCCTCAAACCTTCTCCCCGCTCCATATTAATCAGATTAAACCCCCGCATAATCTCCTAATCCCTGTTTACCGGTGGCGTTTTCTTTGTGCCCTAATCTGATGTTCTTTTATTCCCCTGGGATTACAAGCCCACTATCGGAGAGCGTGGTCGTTTGGTGGTGTTGTTAAGAGTCGGGATTGGCTGCATGATCCAGGAGATGTTTGGTTGTTTAGTTGTTTGTTCCACAGAACCAATTCACTGTAGTCCAGAGGACAACGGCAAACGTAGAGTGGAGGATTAGATGTTCTTAGATTATTTCGAGTGAATTTTTACTCGTATAATTGCATTATTTTTGCTGAGTTCTGTTGTGTTCTGTGAATGCTTCTGTGAATTATTTTCCCTCAAAATCAATCACTAGTTCAAAATAACATCATAAGTGTGTGGGTATGGGTATACTGCATGAGTGTGTGTACTCCTCCTTGTGGATTCTAGTTGAGAATGAATGGTGCTAGAGGAGGCAGACAGAGAGACAGACAGACAGACAGGGCAGGGCTGGGTATCTGACCCTGGAGTGGCCCTGGATCATGTCCCTCTCAGAGAGCACTCATTACAGGCCAAGACAGCAGCGCAGAGCCCCCCACTGTGAATGCTTGGACACTGACCCCAACCCACAACTAATGACCTATATCTATATTTGAATGTTTTCAATAACTTCAATTGAGATTATTTTCAAAAATAACATTTAAAAAGTGTTCTTTGACAGCACACAGAAATGTTTAGGCAAAAAAGTGTAAGCCTAAATGTAGGGTCCGAACAATTTACGAAGCAATATAGTAAAATCCATCTTCAAAATCGGTTAAAAAAATAAGACACATTATCAGTATTCTAAAAACAGATTTATGTGTGAGTGTGTGTATGTGTGTGCGCGCGCGTGTGTGTGTGTGTGTGTGTGTGTGTGTGTGTGTGTGTGTGTGTGTGTGTGTGTGTGTGTGCGCGTGCGTGCGTGCGTGCGCTTGCGTGTGTGTGTGTGTGTTAACCTAGACTCATCAGCATGCAAGTGATGACCATCCCTGGGTGCATCAGAGCACAGAGAGGGTGGGATTCATCTCCAGCCTGTGATATTCATTAACCCAGGCTTCCACATTGAACAAAAAAAAAGACATGAAGATGACACAATTACCACGCAAGTCACTCACTGCTCGTCACAACACACACTCACACACTCCTCCTGCTGGTCATGTGACCACAGATAGGGGCCGGGCCAATGGAGAGTCCAGACTGAGGGGTAGTGAGAGAGGGGTCGTCTTTACTACAGTCCTGTTTGTGCTTGTTTACGTATTTGTTCAAAAACAGTTTATCCATTACCTGATTGTGTAGTGTTGTTTATGATGATAATCTAATCTAAGGATTATCAATGTACGTGCCACCGACACGGCAGAGGTCGCCTTTGTTATTGTAAACAAGAGGTACAGAAATAAATGAAAAAAAAGAGAATGGATTAAACTAATTGAAAGGCTTCTTTCAAGGCTTTTCTAGGATTTTGAAAAAAAAATGATTTGCCTCTAAATATCCAGCTTTGACAGAGAAAGCAAAAACAGCCTGAGGTAATCTTTGAAAGAAGACACACCAAAGAACCTGCTCTGTGGTGTCAGGGACAAAGCTCTGCTGTATCACAACAACAATGGAGCCCAGAACCCAGGCCTTGACAGTACCACACCCCGTGTGGATCCTCCTGATGAGAGATACTAACGAGGACTGTGTATTAAAACTGTCTGTGGCGAGGTCTTTTAACAGGCATGAATGCCACGCATGGGGTAACCGGGCCAGGCCAAGCAGAACCTCGGCAGCCCCAATGTCCTTGGCTCCTCCGCGGCCCTCACCTCAAACTCCCCGCACAGTGAATTTTATGGCTAATTTCCGGCAATTTATCCTGGCAGTTTCCGAAGAGATTCCTGCGGGAATAATGTGCATAATTTGCATAAATCATCCTGACAGAATGCATATCAGCGTGTAGCCCCCTCGTGTCTGACGCTGGAGCGTTTACTTTGTAATCAAAACTGACTCTTTTCCACCAGCGGACACACGAGAGTCGTGAGAGGGGGCCCGGGTTTAGGCACGTAATTACCCTGGAATGAAACACACACAGACATGCACACAGACATGCTCAGGCACACACACACACACACACACACACACACACACACACACACACACACACACACACACACACACACACACACACACACACACACACACACACACACACACCCTGCACAGAGACAAACATTGACACACACAAACAGTCCTTTCAAATATATTGGGGGTAATCATTAATCAGCGGAGATCTCAGCACCAGAGATGGCATTCCCCTTCGCCTACGGCCTTTATTCATATAAGCAGAGATCATAGAGCAACATAATAACACATACATTTGAGTGTTAGCTGCTACTGCCCCTAGTGATACTCTATTTACATCCACACTCCCCTCATGCAGCTCTCGCTCTCTCTCTCTCTCTCTCTCTCTCTCTCTCTCTCTCTCTCTCTCTCTCTCTCTCTCTCTCTCTCTCTCTCTGTTGTTGTCTCCACTGCTACTTACAGCACATTCCCTCATGCTGTTGATGATGATAGATACCACTCTCTGTACCGCCACTGTTCTGCTCTCCTCTGATGTTCTCTCGGTGATGCTGTGTTGCACCATGCTGTGCTGTGGCAGTGAGAGAGAGAGCAGCAGCAGCAGCCGTGTGGCTGTAGGCCTGCTGTCTGAGGCTCTCTCTCTGGAAGCCACCGCTGGTTCGTCTGAGGAGAAGAGACGGTGGTCAGCCCCCCCCCCCCTTTCCCCCCGCGCCGTGATCTAATGTGACGTACAGTAAGTCTGCATAGATTCTACTGGACTGCCTTCGTTACTATAATCAGCCACAGTCAAATCTCGCCTTTGTTTGGTGAGGAAGTGAGAAAAGAGGGGGTAAAAGACAAGCAGAGATAGAGAGAGAAGGTTCCGGATCATGTCGAGCTATAAGGCACCAGACCTGGCAAATGCCAATTTGGAGAAAGAGGAAACTGTACACTGTGTATGAGTCAAAATGGAGGTTGTGGGTCAAATTGGATCGGACTAGACACATAGATGAAACATGGGCAGGAAAATGACTCGTTACATGCATTAGACCTGGAGGGTGACACATTAGAAACCAATGGGCAGTGTGTGAGTGTGTGTGTGTGTGTGTGTGTGTGTGTGTGTGTGTGTGTGTGTGTGTGTGTGTCCGGTGAGTTGGAACGAGAAGCAGCCATCATCAGGACGGGCATTTGTATGGTACCATGGCACAAGCGGCCCGCACAGAGCCCCTCTCCCATTGGTCCTCTGCCGGTGCCTCCAGATCTCAGGCGGTATCTCAAATGACAATTGGACAGTCGTCCACTGGGTGGACGTTAATCACAATAATACAGGCAGGCTAAACGCAGCTCACTGATGGAGCGCTAAATGACATGCCTGCCCTCACCCACCATAACCAGCCCTTCTGAGGGGGGGTTCACCCAGCGAGACCGGCCCCTGTCTGGGGGAGGAAGGGAGGGGAGAGGAGGGTAGGGGTGGGGGTGGGGGGGGGGGGGGGGGGTGGGGGGGAGTGAGGTATGGCGGTTAACGCTGGTGCGGAGCCATCCAGACCATAATTACTCGATGACTGCGGTCACATTAGGGTTCAGTCAAAGCAGATTAATTTCGACTGATAGCATTGCTGCCCTCCTAAATGCAGATTTTCTTAATAAGATTGAAATTGCGTCTTTGATGGAGCTGAGAGGCTTGTTATATGGAGCACTTCAGCGTCAGGCATGCATGTCCTGGTGTGTGTGTTTATATGTATGAATGGGTGATGGTCGTCGTATTTCTGACCGTGAGAATGTGCGTCACGTGTGTGTGTAAACTGTCAATGTGTTTTTGTATTCTGTATGTATCTTTAGTATCTGTATCTGTGGGTAAGTATGTGTACAGTAGGCCTCCATCAGTACAGTATGTGTGTGTGTGTGTGTGTGTGTGTGTGTGCGTATGCATGGGTACGTGCGTGCATGTGTGTGCACATGAGTGTGTCAGATGAGTGTGTGTGTGGGGCATGGGAGGTCCTCCAGTAAGCATCCAGAGACAGAGAGAATTACCCAGAGCAGAGGAGACAGCATCTGTTGGTGTGCTTGTGCCGAGCAAACAAGACAATTTAGAGCACGCCAAGGGAGCAGCTAATAAACACAACCTTATTCCCCCTTCTCCGATGCCTGGGTCTGCATATTCAAGCACTAAAGGAAGACACTTAGTGTGTGTGTGTGTGTGTGTGTGTGTGTGTGTGTGTGTGCGTGTGTGAGTGTGTATGTGTGTGTGTGTATATGTGTGTGTCTGTGTGTGTGTGTGTGTGTGTGTGTGTGTGTGTGTGTGTGTGTGTGTGTGTGAGTGTGTATGTGTGTGTGTGTATATGTGTGTGTCTGTGTGTGTGTGTGTGTGTGTGTGTGTGTGTGTGTGTGTGTGTGTGTGTGTGTGCATGTTTGTGCATGTTTGTGCATGTTTGTGCACGTGTGTTGTCGAATCATTCATCATCACACAGTGAGAGGTGTGTCAGCGCTCCTGGGGTAGAGCAAGTCTGCGGCCCGTCACACCCTGGTGCCTTTATCTGTAGCGCCACCATCAGGTCTGTCCTGGACACACGGCATGGAGACACACTGTCAATGATGTGCTTCTTACAGTTTCTTTTTAAATTAATCGCAAAATGCTATGGCGGTGTGTATATCTTCAAGTGAAGGGTAGAATGTAAACGGAGATATTCAAGTGGCTAACTAACTGTATCTTGTGTCGCTATGGTAACGCTGGTACCACAGCCTGGAGGTTTCTCCTCGGGGGCTGGATCCTCTTGGCACGCCTCAGGGCAGTTGGACTAAATGTGTTCTAACAAGACCTGCAGCCGGGCCTCGCTACCACCATCTCTGTGACATGCAGCCATAGTGACACCCAATGAAACGGTCCGTCAGTCTAGACACAAAATGGCCGCATTGCATCAAGGCCAGCCTAGGTCTTCTCTTCTTGTCACAGCACAGACCTGGTCGTATACTGGTACTGGTACTGGTAGCTGCAACGTGGCCACCATCCCAACAGCAGCCCTAATAGAAACCATTATGTCAATATGGGTGGTCATCTCCCCTCTTCTTGGGCCTCAGTACCAACTGGACCGGTCTCCCCCATGGCACTTGATTGACCAGTCAAGCAGAGAGAGCCCGCTCACCTGGTTTACGGGGGTGTAAATCATCTTTGGATTAAAACAAAGGGACTGAATCCCAATAAACACAGCAGCAGCCTTTTAGGGCTAGTTCCATACACTTCTGATGTCACCACTAACGAACCCAAGGGGCTCGGAAATGCAGCCCACATTGTATTCGCCTACGCCGTGCCCAGGGCCAAAGCACACGGCGGAGGAATGAGAGGAGTGAGGGAAATAAGTGCAAAAGAGGAGATTAATCCGAGTTATTACATTGATTAGATTTAGAGAGTGCTAATTAAAAGATGTTAGGACACAGGCCCAGCCAAGGATCAGTGGCCACTAATGAGGACCAATAGGCCTCAGCACTCTAATGAGAGTGGTTTAAATGTAAAGTTTGGTGGGAGGAAAGTGGGGGAGGAGGGATGGATGGAGGGATGGAGGGAGGTGGAGGGGGTAGAGGAGCAATCATGCCCCCCCCCCCCCTCCCCACTGTACTCTTTCTCATTAGTGCCATTAACAGGCATATTTTACAACCTCAGCAAAAAGATACAGAAAAAAAGATGTGGAATGAAATTCAATTATCCTAAAGGGTTTTTTGCACAATAAAAACATTTTATTATTAGTCAATTAACAGGACTGTTTAATGTCTGAAGGTCACATACCCCCTTGTCTAGTGTTACGATAAGCCCTTTGCTGAGTAACAGGGGGTAGTATCTTTTAATGGACGACCAGTTATCTATTCTCCCACTCCCTCCCTCCCTCCCTCCCTCCCTCACCACAGCACCCCCCTCCCCATCTCTCTCTTTCTCTCTCAATTTTGGTTCTCCAACTCTTCTCTTTCCACACATCGACTGTACTTCAATTTCTATTTCTCTTTTCTCAGCAATGAATCCGGTGCACGGTTGTGTCATTCCCATCGTGATAGAAGTAGACACAGGGCAAGCATAACTACAGTGGTAGTTTCAGAGGGAACCTACAGTTCAGTAGGGTGCCACACAACAGCGTAGGGATGAAGGACCGAAGAAGAACTGGTCCCGAACGCAGAACTGGTCCCGATAAGTGATAACAAAGGATATTTGAAACAAAGAATCAATCTGTTACGAAGCGCACGAGACAATTACACAAAACCAGAAGGAGTCAACGGAGATGAGAGAGGTGGTTATTTATTCATTTCATGATAGTTATTAGCAAATGAGTCTCCCCCCTGTCAGGTACACCCCATTCATTTACTAAGGGCTGTTTATCACCATAATCACCCACTAATGTATCCCAAATAATGAGTTGTGTTGGAAACAGCCAGGTAAATAGTCAAGGAGAATGCCTATTAATGATCACCGATGTTGTTGATTACACCGCTGTTAAACATCTCATCAACAACCAAGGCACTGACAAGGATCTGTGTCGGAATGAGTCTCATACTTTCCCCACCACTCTGAGCTGTTAGAATGGGATGGGAGTCGGGGAGCTGGGGTCAGTGCCAATTAAATCACAGTCAATTCAGGAATATGATTGCACTCCAAAGGAGAAATCCCCAGCCCCAACACTAAACAGACTTCAGATTGAAACATAATTGACCTCAACTTTGCTTTCCAGCCCTGCTTTGCTGGATCCTTACCCACACTCTCAAGCCTGCTCTCAAACAACATCACTTATCATGGTCTCTCTCTTGGACTGCTTCATCATGGGTGTCTGTGCTTTGACACATGTGCCAGGTACCAGGGAGATGTTTGTTTAACCGAGCTTAAGACCAACCATCCCACCAGCCTTATGGTGCAGAAAAAGGAGTGAAATTACAATGCGGATATAACTACGGTGATAGGCTATAAAACCATGTCATTTAACCCCCCTTCACGCCCCCACAGCAAGGCTCTCCAGTCAACTCCCCATTAAGGCAATGTATCACTCTCTCAGAGAAGGCCAAGACGACAGATCCAGTCTACCTGTCAGACCCTTTCCCTACTGGTCCTAGAGTGATTAGAGAGGGTTCTAGACATCCTCAACAGGGGCAGTGGTCAAAGTGAGCAAACAAGAAAGCTAAAGCTATAAGAATCCGATGAAGAAATATCATTGCTGAGGGACAAACTGTCTGGTAAGAAAGTCTAGCCGAAATAAAGGAGAGTACAGTGAAATTTAAATATGGAAAAAAAACAACATTAATGTAGTGATAATGGAATATTTTGCGTAGTGTATGGAGCTGGTTGTTGGATGTGTCACATTTCTAATGACCTCCCTTGAGAGAGGACTCCAGATTTGCATTTTTGGTCCCTGCTCTTGTAATGAAAAAGGTAGAGCGGAGCATATTTCACTGGGCCTGTCAAAGCCACTCACGCCCTCTTACACAGCCCTCAGGAACTTCATCCCAGCCCTCCCCGTTCTCATGGCCAGGCTTGGATGTTGACAATGACAAAATTAGCAAACCTAGACTGTTTGGACACATTCCCAGTGAAGTGTTTTTTTTCTTTTTTTTTCTCTCCAATGCAATCTAGTCTTGAAAATCAAATACCAAGTCTCCTTGAAAGTTCCAATGGCTCCGTCGCAATATCCAGGATAGATGTATGTAATCGTGAGCTTGTTAGAGAGATTTCTCAAGCCTATTGACAGTGACGTGCGCTGGAGTTGGGCTGAGATGACGTCTGGGGACGACGATTTTGCTGCACCACCACACAAAAGCAATTAGAGATCTATATTCCCAGACAGGTCAGGACTTTGTTCTGTGGTGGAGGGATACGTGCGGTTTAATGTCTTTATTAAGATGACATGCATGTCCCTTGCACCGTCTTAGAATGACAATCAGAGGGTCGCCATGGAAAGGGGGACGGCAATCAGTGAGATCACGTTCCGGGTACAAGTCCGTGTTGACAATCCGGGGCATCCGACTGCGTTTCCCAAATGAACTGGTTTGGAAATGAGTAATTGCAAAACAAAGGCGGACTGAAGTGACAGGGGCTTGTGTCATGCAGGGGGAGAGGAGGGGACGTAGAGAGATGTAGAAATTAGACAGGAGTTTTTAACGGGCAGAAACACAACTGAAAGATGCCACTTCAACACAACACTATGGTGGCTGTAGAGAAGCGCGGCGCTTAATTAGACATGATTCAGTTGCAGTTGGATAAGCTCTATTTAAACACAGATCACTTATTCCCTGGCATTACATGGATCTACACTGGCTACAGTAATTAGTTCAGTCTATTAATTACTGTAATCATCCATTATAGTGTTTAATTGTTGTGGTTTATCTTTAAAGACGGTTACTGCATGTAATGTACCAGTAATACATGTGTTTTCAAAGTATATCTCCACTCCCTCATAAATATAAAACGGTTTCTCAGAACACTAAATAACCCAAAGGAGCCCACCCGCATCAACATCGTTCAACTCTGCACACAGAAGCAGTTTCAGTATCACCTCTGATGTCAATGGGAGCAACACAATTATAGGTAACGTTCTGCTCACTCTCAAGAGTGTGGATAAAGACCACAAAAACACATTTGTCATCAATTTTCAGGTTGGTCGTGGTTGGTCACAAAACTAACCATTTTCCTCTTCAACAACAGAGCGGCCTGCGCTGCGGTGAGCCGAAATGAAATAAGGCCGGGGGGCTGGGGGGCCGCGGCGACGGTGGCGGAGTGCAGTAAACAAGGCAGCCCCTCCCGGCTGTGAAGGTGACACAGGGAGGCTACACGCAGAACAAGCTCCTTTGATTAATCACAGGATATTTACTGGCTCGGATCTAATCAAGGATCAGCGGATCACGGGCTACATCATACACGGCAGAGTTAACCTGTCACCCACCACTGTCCTCTCCCTTTACACCCATAAACACACCATACAGCACTGGCCGGCGTACGGGTATCTACTGCCGCACGGTGCGCTGACAGGGAAAATATCACACTAGAAGTGATTGTTTTATTTCCTCCAAAACAATATAACCAGCAGTCAGATACTCAACACATGCCGTTTGGTATAAAAACCTTATGGCAGTGGAGAAAAAGAGCCATTTATCTCAAGGTGGCTGAGGTAATGGGAAACATGGACGTGAGGGAGGTTTTCTCACAAAGTGGAACTAGTGTAACCTCCTCTACAGAGCTGCTTCCAGGCAGTGTTCTGGTTCATTCCCAAGAGGAAGAAATAAAACAAGGACTAATCTAAGATCATAAGGAAGGGGATTATAAAACCCTGGTTTACATTGGCATTATGATCTATTCTGCACTCATGAGGACACTTTTACAAAACCCAGCTGTGGAGCTGGTGGTTTAATACTGAACTGTATAACACTAGCTGAATGCATTCTACAGTTGGCTGTGTAGTTCAGAGACTGCAGTTGTTAGGGGGTTTGAGGGGGATCTTTATAGCTATATGCAATACAATGAACAACATATTTCACTTGTAAAAATTTTGGTAACACTTTACATTAAGGTCACATTTGTAAAGGGTTTAAATAACTTTACCAACTGTGCAACGACTGTGCAACGACTGTGCAACAATTGCAAATAATGTTGCATTATTTCACATCAGCGTTGGTTTTCTAAGCATTTATAAGTGCATTTCTAAAGCATTAATACCTGGCTCCTGATTGCAAGCTCCCTATTTGGCAAGCTCACCAAGTGAATATTGGTCAGTCTAAACTAATGAATTCTAACTCTTTGTAAATGGTTTATAATTTAATACTAAACTGATTATAAATTATTTATGAACTACTTATAGACCATTTATAAACCCTTTACAAATGTGACCTTAATGTAAAGTGTTACCAAAACTTTTGTCCTACAGTATATCTCATGTAATGGTTCAAGACATAACCTTTTGTCTGGCCTGTTTACTGTCCATTATTGTCAGCAGGATTCTCTCCACAGAAAACAGACAGGGAAGGAACTGTTGTAGTGTTGCAATGTTTTTGAGAGGTCAGATTAAAGTGTGGCATTTGCCTTAGTCTCGCCTTGGAAATGTCACTCCCCAGGGGGTCCTCTGGGTTCACACAGGTTTGAGGAGATGTAACGCAAATAACCACCATACACTGACATTCACAAACGCACACACACACACACACACACGCACACACAAACACACGCACACACATACACATTAACATACACACATACACACACTCTCAAAGAATAAACACACACAGAAGCATGGACAATGCTGTTTGTTACTGCGGCGAAATGTATGGACAATCAGGATGATTATGAAAACAGGGGGACATAATACAAAGACCACAAGACACACTGACATTCTCCTCTAGAAACTGTCTGTCAATAGAGGTGTCGCTGTGGGCCTTTACTGTACCGTAGATTGGATAGCATCGTAGAGCCAGGTCTCTGGCGTATGATAGATACATAGTTAGTCTATTAGACAAGAGCGTTTTTGTCCGAGTGTTTTTGTTCCTCAGAGTGACGAGTCACATTAGGGTCGGGGAGGAAGAGTAATTTCTGTGTCACATCCCTTTATCCCGACTTCGGTGACAATCGCAGAGACTCCGCCGTTCTCACTAAAATTAATCACATTTGCCTTTTTAATGGCGTCCCTCAAGCCTCTGCCAAGAATTAACAATCTTCCTTCCATTGTGTCGTCCCAGAAGCCGGGCTCTGGCAGTAGCGACGTAATTTCAGGGAGTGTGTCAATACTTACATCACCCCCCCGGCCCTCGCTCCTCACGCTGTTGACACGGCTGCACTCCGATGGAGGCAGGCCTGACAACCTCTCTGGCAGAAGGCCATGAACTGTAAATACGGTTGCTCTATGTTCTGTAACTGTATGTTCACACAGAGGGACGCATGGGAGGAGCTACGGAGCTGGATGAGGAAGAGCGGCGAGGACGGCCCATTAAAGTTTGAGCGTGATACGACAGCTTGAGGACACGGGTGGAACATAACAAAGACATTTTCTGAGAGAGGGATTCTGTACGTTCTGAAACCACATGACTTTTCAATGTACTGTATGGTTCATGCTGAAGACTTGAAACTGTATGTTGATGTGCTGATTCACTGTGTTATAAAATGGTATATGGTGTTTATAAGTCTAATAATCATAATCGAGGCCTATTTAATGAAAAAAATGTTATGTTTTGATTCTCTCTGGGTGTACAGCCTTGGTTCCTCCAGCCTTCACATGTCAAATATTCAAACAGACTCTTGTATCCACTTCCTTGCAGGCGAGGAGCAGTGTACAAATGACTGGGAAACAAAACACTTCTGGTTAATCCATGTTCTGAGGAGATTCTGTCAAGTTCCTTGCTTTTTTACAGATTTCATCCATGTGCCAGGTGGCGTAAATGCCTTAAAACACTTTGACATAACATGCAGTGTCCCGAGACCCTAGCTTTTGAATAATGGATTTGCAGTATGTTAAGAACAGCTGTCTACTTGCAAGAAGTTTTCTTGAAGGGACTAGCGTGGGGTGTCGTCAGGCTTTCTTACACAAAACCAAACCAGAAATAACTCACCTGAATAACTCACCATGTCAAGACGATTGGCTTGCAAAGGGCATTGTCATTGGTGCCGGCCTCTTTGATTGGCAGAGGAGGAGAGGACCGAGTAGTCTCTGGCTGCTCCTGCTCACACCTCCTCATGTTTTATTCAGAGCTAGTATATTTCTTTATGATTGCAACATCTGTTTGCCCCCACTGCCAGCTCCCCCTGTCACCAACCCTGTGTTCAATAATTCCTGTCCTGACCCTTAAGAACGCTTGACATCACAGCACACACTGCTGCTCAAACTTCACCGAGGACACATCATCTGGCTGAATGAAACAAATGAACAAATTAAATGTTTGTTTGTTTCTGGATATACCAAGTCAGCGAAAGACTTACAGGCTTGTGGTGATTAGCATCGCTGGTTGTGATTCATCAAAATCTCATTATGAAAGAGACTGAGAGACCGCAACCCCAATCTCCCCCGTCAAAGCACAAGGTGTTCGCTAGATCAGGACAATTTGCGGGCAGCGTTGTTTACATCTAACGCCAATCTGTCAACACTGAGGAGTGATTGAAGCATTGTTGTTTTGTTTTGTTCTCTCACCACCGTCCCTGTTTATCAGAGGTTGAAAGGGACTGGGTTTATAAACAGATGCTGCCCACTGACCTTTGAGGACAAGGCGGGGAGGCCAGATGTTTGGGTGACCTTACGACCTTGGGACCGGCTGATGTGGCAGAGATGGAGATGCACCCTGGCAGCCAGCAGTGATCCAGTGGCATCAGAAACAGAAGGTGGGGGACGTTTCCGTTTTTACCCCCTTTTTCCTCTCTCGTTCTCTCTTTCCCCTTCAAACACTGGAATCCTGGGAGGAGACAAGTGACAGGGAGAGAGAGAGAGAGAGAGAAAGAGAGCGCACTGGTCAGTGGTGCTGACGGTTGTCACAGATGTTGAATTCAGCACAAAACGCTGCCAGAAGCCATCACGTCAAAGCCAAGTTAGCCGAATGAACAAGAACAACTCCAGGCCCTGCCACTTTGCATCGCGCTCAAACTTTCAACAGCTGTTTCTTGAGCGAATGCAGATGCAAAAATAATGATAATAATGTCTACTTACAGCTCCTGCTTGGAAGTAAACAAATCATCTTGACCACACCAAGTCAACTAATCATCTCTGTGTTACGACAACAACAGTGAAGGTACAGAGATCTCCATTAAGACCCTGAAGGTGTGTGTGACGGTATGGAGGCCGAGGAGAACATCGACAGAGATTTTTCAATTACAACGGCGGAGTTGATTAATCGTTTTGGTGCCATTTTATGCTGTGAAATAATGATTTAATAGGCAGACAATACAGCTTTGTTGTGAACACCTAATAGAACAGGGGTGTCCTTATATATACCCAAATGAACTCTAGAAATGGTTCATTCATGAAATTAACTTAGTCCTCATTTGCAATCGTCCTTTCTCTGCATCTTTGCTGACCCTTAAGGCAATATAATATACCATGAAGAGAGGATAATAGATATAATATTAACAATAATAATGTATAATATATCTGTTCCTGTTGCTTCAACACCATTTCTCCTCAAGTCAACATGGCATCTGAAATCCTTAACATTTTGACTCCGAGCATCTTCAGTCAGAAAATGTCTTTGTGCCAAGGCCACAGCCTGTGGCGGTTTCCGTGGTGACAGATGAGCGTGTCGATGTATGTGTGTGTGTGTGTGTGTGTGTGTGTGTGTGAGTGTGTGAGTGTGTGTGTGCGCGTGCGTGGAAAGTCTGGCCCCGCAGTGGTGACAGAATGAGCCTTGTGAGCTGTGAACTGCATTGAGGGCCCAGCTTCCAGGCTATGGACACAGGCTATGGAGAACACCAGCAGTATAACCAACATATCAATCTGAGACACATCAGAGCAACTCAGCTGCCCATGTCGACGGACACACACACACACACACACACACACACACACACACACACACACACACACACACACACACACACACACACAACCACACACAACCACACACACACACACACACACACACACACACACACACACTCTCGCTCCAAGCTCTGACAAGACAAATAAAAAACACTTTAGAGCCTCAGTCAAACCAACCATTTCCCACCTGATCTCCCATCATGACACAATATCCAACCGTTGATCCTGCAGTGATCAGAACTCTCCAGGGAAAGCGACAAACAAAACAATAGTGCATTAATGCCACAATAAGCATGTCTAGAGCTAAATCTGTCCACGCTGTCTTTGAGCCTATAGGCATAGGTCAGCTCAGCTGTAGCAGGCAGATTGTGTGAACAGCGTACTGTGACCATCTCTCCGCAGGCTACATAAAGGTGTCTAATCCACGAGCCACTGTGAACATACACCCCGTGGGCTCCTGCAACACACTATAGCCCTCCTTCCGGAACATTCTAGACAGACGACTGCAAACAGAAGCCCAGTTTTAGCTTTTTACAGTTTTTTACAGGGACACAGTCAAGCCAAGCCTATTATATATGGACGGGTGGTCTTATTTGGGTGTGTGGTTGTAAGCAAGAGCTGTGAAATTGTTATGACCGTGTGTTTTTGTACTGTTCCCATCTTCCCGTCCTCATCCAAAGAGATGTTTACACATGCTCCTTCTCTGAGCACCTCCTTCTGTCAAAATGGCTGATCTAAATGTAACTCAAAGATGCGTTCTGGGAAAGATCATTTCCACCAAAGTGTGTTTCCCTGCTGACAACTCTAGTCACAGTCAGTATGTAATATAGGCCTGTAAATGTAGACTGTTGTAAATCATTTCTATACCATTTCTAAAATAATATAACAATTAATATATTACAAATGATTAAACTAAATGCAGATCATAAGGGGTATATACGAATATGAAATAACATATATAACATCAAATTATTTAATTTCCTCTCCCGTGCAATAGCCAAACCAACATCGCAATGTGTGCTTTGATATTTGATCTGAACATGGAAAAAGCCACACCGGGTCAATTTATAGATCATCGGTTTACACATTTCGGCACTTTACCTGAAGAAATATTGCCAGTCTGCCCAGAAAGGCGCCTGCTGTCCAGCACTTGTCATAACGGCTGAGTGTCAGCCACGTCACGGGTGTCGCGGAATGACAGCTCCCAATGTCTGCAAAGATGGAGCCTCGGGAGAAAAAAACAGAAGCAATAGAAAATTCATACTCTGAAAGTATATCAAAGTGACTCCTGTCAGCATTGCGTCAAAGGGAAGAGAAAGGAACTGTTCATTTTTACAGCTCTGTATCTGGCTGGATTTGGAGTGATTTCAGGGGGAGAGGGGCTGTCTGGGAAGAGCAGTAAATCATGTTTGTGACTGAGAGAACGATGACATTGAAGCATCTTGTCAACCTCAATCAGATTAGATATATGATCAGTCAGAGTGGAACATGATGATAATACAAAAATTCAAAATGAACCAAGAAAATAAAATAAAATAAAAGTTGAAGAAATTCTGAGAGGGATTGATTTCTTGTGAAATTCAGTGTTTAAGATATGCAATTTGGTTCTAAAAATGCAACAATGCTTATTGAATAGACCTCACTTCGAGTGTAATACTTTGAACGCGCCTTTTGCTACATGGTGCAACACCTCAGCAACACCTTAAACTACACCTAATGCCTTGTGAAGGATTCTGATTCATCGTGGGCCATTCTGGTCCTCTCACAGACATCAGTCAAACCAGGGAATATGATACTCAGTCCTCCTGACATGGTATCCACATTTCACAGCACCCAATCACATCCTTCTCACAGCTCAGACGCATCACTGAAGGGAGAACAGAGAATAGGGCTATCAAAACTCTCACAATAATACGGCTCAATAGATTACGGTTGAAATGATGTTTCATTTTCTTTTTTTTCTTTCTGATACAATGTTATTCACTGCTCTTCTAAACCGGCCCCTTTTCTCCTCTCAATTCCTCCCCACATCCAGTCACTGTGAGCTGGTCAAATCAATTCAATTCCATGTGACACAATAGAAAAATAACCAGTTGCCTTTATTTATTTTATATATCCATGAGTGATGGAGCTATTCCATGGAATATGGTAGAAAGGTTTCAAAAATATTGTGAAAAGGAATATATCTCAAGAAATCTGATTAAGAAATTCCAACCTAAAATGTAACATAAAATAAAGTAGACAGTTACCATGGGGCAGGCCGCATTACCTTCGCTGCCTGGATACTGTAAGTAAATGAATGTGTTTCCCCCACACACACTGCTAGGAGATACAGCAGACTCTTACAGTTATGACAAATATAAGAGGCTTAGGGCTACAAGAATCCGAGGCAACCAAAATGTGTGTTTGTCCCAGGGCCAGAGCCGTCCCTGCACTGTGGGCCACTTTTCAGAGCTGGCTGGTGTAACGGAACCAGCCATGCATTAGCATTGGCCCTCCAGTGAGGAACGGGCTCTTAGGATCCTGTCAGCTGAACTTATTACACACACACACACACACACACACACACACACACACACACACACACACACACACACACAGAGCCACATGTTTATTGTGCACGTACAGAGCCTAGATTGGATGGACATATAGTGCTGTAATATGCACACACACACACGCACACACGCACACACACACACACACACACACACACATACACACACCCTCCTGGGAGCAAACACTAATATCGTTGTTGCTCCTTCTGCATGCTACTGTAGCTTGACAGTGTATCAGACCAGTGGTTAACACAGACAGGACTCTCCCAGTGAAGAATATAAAAGACCGGAGATCTCAGTCATAAAGCAGGCAGCCCATCTCTCTCCCCACTTAGAGGGGGGCGCCCGGCCGCCATGCAAAGTTCAACAACTGTGAAGAAGGAACTATTAAAGAGGACACACAAAGCAGTGACCTTGACTGACAAGTGCTCTTGATTCTGGCCATAAACAGCGGTGGGGCCTGATAAGTGTTCATCGGCGCGGGGAGTAATGACCTATCCGTCAGCGCAGGCCTGGGCTGTGTGGAGTAGTATAAATGGAACATACATAATGTACAGCAATAATACCCGTGCGCTCACAGTCTAATGTATTATCATTATTCTTGGGGCCAGTTTTTTTTCTTTCTTTTTTTTTCTTCTTCTCCTCCTCTCCCCTAACCGCGTCTCATTCATCGCAGGGTGGGTAAATGCCTCCCGGACACGATCATTTCATTCTAATCTTTGTTCCATATTATAATTTTCATAGCCCCGAAATACGGCGGGAAGCAACGCAGCGTTTCTATCAAGAGCTAACCAGAACACAGGCCGTATAACTGGGGTTTTATACGGCCTGTGTTACTCCCCACCCTTAGAGCTTCAGTCAATTTACGATAAGAACAGAATAAGCTGTACGTGAATGGCTGACGGTCCGTCTTTAACAATGTCATGAGCAGACCACTCCCCTGATAGAATATGGGGATGTAGATGTGCTCCCTAAGGACCCCACCGAGAAGCTTACGATAGGGGATACATACTACATTTACTAAACGGCTGACAAATAAAAAACAACACAATGCAATAAAAAACCTTTTTATTTTTAAAAATGTTAACAACATTTTGATGAGGAATTGTAATGCCCAAAACCCATGGTTCTAGAAAGGTTGTGGGAAAAAAATGTAGAGTAAAATGACTTAAATAGAGGGTCATATCCAAGTTCAACCCTTATAACATATCCAAGTTCAACACTGACAACATAGGCCTACAGTATAGTATGAATCATGGGTAACTAGCGTTACTTGTGTGCTTGGAGTCATTATCCACTGGGTTGGGGGGGGGTTTAAGGCGATAGACTGCAGCAGTATCGCCAGTCTAACTGTGACACACTGACTCACTCTTCTGTCTGAGTAGAAAAGCTAACCTAGGCGCCAGTGTTGTACCCCCGGCCCCCCCAACGCCCCCCAGCTAAATGAGGACCATGTAAATACTACAGAGACGTTCTGAAAGCAGCGTGTTGTGAGAGTTATGGCATGTCTCGTATCCAGGTCATTGTCTCAGGTGAGCCACCAGAGAAGGAAACACACTCATCCTGAAGTCTTGAACCAAGTCTGGTCCTGTGGGTCTCTCTACCTCACCAGCAGGGACAGAGATCCACTCTGAACCGTCTTTAAGATGCTCACTTCACAGATACTTGAACACAATGATTTAGAAAATATATATAATCATCACATATACAAGAAATAATCAACAGATAACTCAAGGTAAACACTTTGTCTTTGATTGATTAAAAGCAATCTAACACATTAGCCTGTATCCCATCAGCAAATCCAAGATGAGCTTGGAGCTTCCAGCCAGACGAAAACCAAAACAAGCATAGTGAGTGTAATGATTTAACACCATTAATTAACAGGCACTTCAGAGGCCTCCCACACACATACTGTATCAGACTCGCTGCCAGTGGCACCATCCTAAGCCAATTGCTCTCTCATCCCTAATGCAGCAAGATATGGCACACATTTTGTGTACGTTATTATAACGTATATTATCCCATTTTGTACACTTGCCACAGTCAGGTGATTTTAGCTGATGAGATTAGTGTGTGTGTGTGTGTGTGTGTGTGTGTGTGTGTGTGTGTGTGTGTCTGCGTGCGTGCGTGCGTTCGTGCATGCGTGTGTGCTAGCATGTGTGCGTGCATGCGTGCTAGCACGCATGTGAATGCTAGCATAGGTATGTGTGTGTGTGTGTGTGTGTGTGTGTGTGTGTGTGTGCGCGCTTGTACGTGTGTGTTCTTCCAGGTATCCCGACAGAGTTGTAGGGGATAAAGGATGCCTCTCCAGCACAGAGACAGTAATATCCCCTGTGGAGGTCAAATCTAACATGGCAGGTTAGTGTCTGTGGAGATTGACAGCCCGGAGAAATACTGCTGCCAGGCAACAACGCAGAGTGACAGTAAACACCTCCCAGGGAAAAGGCTGCTTACGAAGCTTTATAGACTGTCAGAGGGCACCCATCCTCAGAAGAGGAGACTTCCAGCTGACAGACTCCATCAACCCATCTCTATCATATCAAAGCTGTATCTATCATATGTCAAGTAGTGTCTAGATAATCCTTATCATGTACTGTACAGATCTAGGTTTTTTTTTTAAATTTTATCCAGTACACACATACACTGACGTCTGACCTGGGTGACCTGTCAGAAGACGTGATGAAGGGGAAGATCTTTGACTGACTGGTTGTCTTCTGTGGAATGAGTACATTTGTCATGCAGCGTTCAAAAGAAAGTAAAAGCCTTCGCTTTCAATAGCTGGTCTCCAGTAGAGTGCAGTCAATGGGTAACAACCAGGGTTAGGCTTACAGTTAGGGTCATCCTACAGTCAAATTCTCCTTTTTGACCTGGTTTTAATGTGCAGTATGTTTCATAGAAATGTACAGTCTGCATGTGAACTCAATACCCACAATATATTCTATGCTATATATAGTCTATATTCACAGCTGCATGATGAATTACAGCATGTTCATTTCTCTTACCGTGTAGAGATGCTGTGTGGTATTACTGACCGCTAATTGCATGAAATATGTTATCTTACAGCCGTGTGCTGTCTGCGTTTCCCAAACAAAGGCTGACAGATCACGCCCCCAGCAGGTGACCCTGCTGGGAGCATATGCACTAATGCAAGGTCACACTGGAGACCGGTCCGCAGCAGAAACAACACAACAAGCCTAATCTGCCTTATGAACCGAACACTGACATAAACTATTCATGTAGTTTGCACAGGGCAAATACTGAAATTAACTTTTGTCAGGTCGGGCATTATATATTGTAAATCATAACATCCTACAATTACAGTATATTCAGGCATGTCTTTGTCAAATCCGGGAGTCAAAGCGATAAAGTTGATTCTACCGAGCGGGTGAGGATTCCATATGCGTCCGGGAGAGGAAGAAATGTTAGGAAGGAATCGCTGCCAAAAATCTGTTAAACGCTCAATGTCAAGGAAGCGTCTCTGGCTCCTACCGTGCTCAGCTGTCCACACGGCACTAGAGGCCCCAGATTTTCATCCCAGCAGGCGGTCCCCTTTAAATCTGAGATCTCCCCAGAATATCATCCATAAACCCTAATACATGCTACATTTAGCCACAGCAGTGGCAAACAAGAAGCTGTAGAGTACACTTCGAATTTTACGCTTTCCTTTGTAATAAGGGAACAACTAAATGCGAAAATAATCATTTGTGCGCTGATTGAACATCTGTAACCATGTTGTTTTAACACACACTTTAACCTTTGTTGTTCTACATTACAGCCTCCCATGGAGCACTCGACCCCTGCTCGGTCTCTGGTTTGTCTGATTAGTCCTATCAGTGCAGTGTGAGGGGGTAGGGGGGGGATGGGGGAGTTGGGGTGTGTGGGACTTGGGGGGTGGGGGGTGGGGGGGGGGGTGAGGGGGGAGGGGGGAGGGGCGAGGGGGGAGGCAGGACAGGCGGACCCTGACGCCGTTCCCTCATCCTCTGCTTGCCCTTTGTCATGCGCCCTCCTCACCTCCAGAGCTGTCACTGGCTTGTCAGAACCAATCAGCAGATCCCATGCTGTCTGCCAGCCATGTACCAGTTTGGACAGGATGACATCAAATTTCTGGTGCTACATGTCAAGGACCATATGAAAACAGATGTCCTCATTACCGGGTCGCCGGTGCTTTAAAAGACAGCATTCTCCCCTTTTTAGATCAGAAGATAAAGACATGGAAGCACTAGAAGGGGATGTGCTTTTGTTCATTAGCGACTTGTGCTAAAGCGTTTTTAGCGCTAGCAGCAGCAGATTCCAAAACAAAAGGCTGACTTTAAACAACAGCGCATTAAAGAGAAGACGCATCCACCATATAGTATGCCGTGCCATATATTGAAAAATGTTTCACAAAAAGAATGACATTTTTCAAACTAAGTCTGTGTAAAGGTAAAACGCACATTTCAGTGAAATACGACAGTATGACATGTATGTCCAAGCCCAGTGTTGTGTATGTATGAAGCCCTCTGAGATCCAGTATGACAAAAGTAACTTTATTGAATGGGACAGATCTCTGCTTGTCTGACTGACTTAATCTGTTTGATTGAGCAACGAGACGCCTTCGGCTTCACAAGTCCTTCAAAGGCCGCAGATTCTGCAAGTGTGAAAAAAAAGGAGAGGAGGGAGAGAAAAAAAAGAGAAAAAAGAAAAGAGAAAAGCCCCCTTTTCCACTGCAATGGTCACACAAACACACACACCCACACACACACACACACACACACACACACACACACACACACACATACACACACACACACACACACACACACACACATACACACGATGCCACATTTTAGAGGATTTATTTATTGGCTTTAAACATCTTTATTCATTGGCCTTACCACCCAAGCCCTTTCACTTCATCAACCTACGACAAAGGCAGCCCCGCTCAGACAATCTGTCAACTGTCACCGTCATTGATTGTGAGCAGAACTCTGGGCGGACGATGGGGCTTCATTGAAGCCGACCGTTGAAGAGTGAAAGAAAAGGGAGAGTTTGGGGGAGTTGTTTCCCCTGACGATGCTGCTGACTGCTACTGCACTCCCCCCCCCCAAAAAAAAAAACTCAAAGGAAGGCCACATTACGGAGCCATACATTCATCTACCCCACGCCTCATGATCTTATTATGGGGATCTAACTCTCCACTCCTCCCCCTGTCTTTCACTGGGCCGGCCCAGGACCACAAAGCAGGCTGACGGCATCATTGTGCTTTGATTTGAATTTTATTTAGCTCTCCATATGCTTCTCCAGCCCCCCTCTCAATGGCCGGAGTTGATGCCTGGGCTTCTTTCGGCCCGTTAACCGTTAAAAGAGGGTCGCACTCTACAACCACACAGGCTATTGTGGGCCTTAAAAAGGTTAAGAGACAAAAGCGGAGAGAGATCATGAATGAGTGCTTGGCAGTCTATTGGCCACATCCACACCAACTGCAATGAGAACGTGCACCTGATCTAATTCAAGCCTCTATTTTGTGAAAAAAATCAAAAAGCAGCGACCCGATGTTGCTCTCCTCTCCAGAATGGGCTTGTTGAATAGAGGGTATTACATCAATTCAAACCACTCGCCTGACTCATTCTCTTCAACCCTTCTCTATACAGGAACAAGGGTCTAATGTGGTGTCACGGACATATTGAATGTGCATATGGTCTCTTTCCTCCTCAGTTGGACAACACCAATGAATTTGCATTGAGTCTCGAACTTGCAACCTCTGACTTGGCAACACACGTGACCTGCCTCCTCAAAGACCCGATGGAAACCGGCTACGCTATGGAAAAGCTAGCAATTCGACAGCGCGGGTAGGTGGGGGTATTTGAACTTGAGGAGTGAGTTTTACCATCTCAACTCGGTTACACATATCCTTACACACCCTCCCCGCCCTGCCTCAACACCGTAGCCGATATTCACTATCCGCATCACACAGAGCAGCCTGTATGACACACCACATAGGCTGCTCAATACCTCAGCGCCAGGAGCGGGCTACAGAATTAGCCCTCGCTAACGATCTCTCCCTCGTGTTCCCCCCCTAGGCCTCCTCTGAAGCAGAGCTTCTCCTTCCCACTTCCTCCCTCGCGCTGCAGCCAACGGTGGGTGGGTGGGTGGGTGGGTGGGTGGGTGGGTGTCTCTGGGACTCTGTCTCTCCAGGTCCCCCCTCAGTGACAATTTGTCCACATCAGAGAGCCGTCATCCCTAACGAGGTCTGACTCGTGACACACAACGCGGGAGGGGCTGGGCACGGTGTGTGTGCTAGCGCTCGGTGCCTGGCTGCCCCGGGGCTACAGAGAAACGCCATGCTCAGAGCTCGACACTGTGTGAGAGGACACAACTGCTTCCTGCTAAGCCCAGCTCCACCAGCCACAAGCCCTAACCAGGCACCAGGGCATCTCTGTCCTGCATACAGAGATGGTGACTACAGTAAGATCATAGAATAGTGTCATATGTCATATGACCAGTGTCGTATGGTTATGTAGGTGTTAGATAGCATCACATAAGGTTCCTAAAAGGGTCATAATAGGGTCATTCTTTATCAGAATTCATATCCGTGGATATTTTGGTAAAACACGTTCCTTCCGGATCAAACCACCCACAGCATATGCCCTTGGTTAGCACACAAAGCAGAGCTTTGAAGGAAAATGTGACTTTTTTTTCTCCCACTTTGTCCTACATCGAACAAAGCAGAACAATGCATTTCACTTCATTAAACTTCTGACGACAATTAAGGGCCGTTCCTTCTCGGCAATTAGCCTCAATGAGCCTGCGACCCCGGTGAGCAGGAACAACTAATTATGTGGAGGAAGGCCTCACTATGAGACACAAAGGGGGGGAGAAATAAGGAGAGGCCTCCTTCCTCAGCTCTTCCTCCATCCAACTCCATGGTATTATCACCCCACACATGTGAATGACTCACATCTACATGGCGTCCCAGGGCAGGTGCTGCCTATTGTCACAGTATAACAAGTTAATTAATAAGACAAGTGAAGCTTTGAGTTGATTGTGGGGCCTAGTTTAACATAAACCAGAGGAATATAGGGGTCTGTTTGAGCATAATAAGATGTTTTATAGGCTTTACTCTTATATGTTGAATATCCAAACGTCATCCAGTGATAATGGCAAATACAAGCATTTATGAAAAACGCGTTCTAAATCTATTGAATAATATTCAGCAAAAGTTCTAAGAATCGGAAACTAAAACGTTTCGCTTTTTTATGAACCGAACTGACAATTGAAAATCAGCGCTCTGATTACAGATAAAGCTGATAAGAAATGACTGAGTGATAATGGAGAGTCTTGGCTGATTGGGGTCTGTGTATTACTGTAGGAGTGAGTGTGAATCACCACACATGGCCACACACAAACCCATCCAGACAGGTTGATCCTGTTTCCCCAAATCACAGATTGGCTTTTTGTTCCGGTCAAGAGAGGCAAATTTATGCAATTAGGTCACTGTGATAGCCAGTATCACACACAGTAGCACAGATTAACAGTCACTGATATAAAATAAAAGTGAAATCTCATCGCGGGGAGAAGGCAAATAAACACTCCGAGGGGGTCATTTCTTCTCAATAAGGCGACAGACTCAAAGAGATAAATAAAGTGGGGAGAACGTGTGTACAGACTGTGCATGATAAGAATTAAATTACGCTCCAATATGCTGTGGTTACCCGGTGCTGGCCTTTTTTAATTTGGAAATATGCGGGCAGATTGTGGCCATGCTGCCAGGACATGATTATATTCTAAGTGTGTAATATTCTGGAAGCCCCCCTCGGCCCCCCCCAGCTCTGCCTCCCTCACCCCACAGCCAAAGCCCCAACCCTGCCCCTGCCTCCTCCTCCCTCCCCCGTGCCTGGCCCTGCCTCCTCCTCCCTCCCCCGTGCCTGCCCCTGTATACCAGTCCTCCCCTCAGCCCTCTCTTTCCCTTTCCCTCCTAACCAATCCTTTCCTGCTCTCCACCTCTTCCCTAACTCTCCCTGTCTACAAACCCTCTACCCCAGTCCCAGTCCCAGCCCTACATCTCTTCATTTCTACCCATCTCTCCACCTTAATTGTCAGCCTCAGCTCTGCCAGACCTGTAGCCATGGCTACCTCTCCCTTCCTCTCTCTCCCCCCCCCCCCCCCCCCACCCTCCCTGTACCCTCTCTCCTACCCTCTGCCCTACCCCTGTCTCTCTCTCCCCCTCTCCACCTCTCCCTCAACCCTGCTGGCTGCTCTCCTCTCTCCTCTGGCCCTCTGGCACTCCCACCCAGCTCTGGCTCCTGACAACCTCACCCACTGAGCTACAGATTGGCCAGCACACAATGCCCCAGATCCCCATTCACCACCATAATACAGTCACTGGCCGTCCACCTTCCCTTTTATAGCATGTCTCTCTCTCTCTCTCTCTCTCTCTCTCTCTCTCTATCAGTCCCTCTCATTTCCTCTCTGTCCCGCTCTCTCTTCCCGTACCACCCTCCCTCTCCATCTCCCTCTCTCTCTCTCTCTCCCTCCCTCCCTCCTTCTCTCTCTCTCTCCCTCCTCCTCCTCTCTCTCTCTCCCTTCATATCTCTGGCGACTTCAGTGCGACTGGTGTGTGTGTGTGTGTGTGTGTGTGTGTGTGTGTGTGTGTGTGTGTGTGTGTGTTCACAATGGCAGCCATCTCTCTCAGGCCCAGCGCTGGGCAGTGTGAGTGGGCCGAGTCAGGGGCTCACAAAGCCACCGCCGCGCTAAACAAAGGTGGTGCGCTCCATCATTCAAACCGGGGCCACTCACGACAGCTGCCTCCGCCACGCTCGCACTGACAAACGGCCAGAAAAACAGATGGTTTGTGCATTCATGACCAGTTTAGGAGAAGCCCAGGAGTCACCGCCATTCAGGGGGAGGGTTTTTTGTCAGCCATTCCATAATAAAGCTTTTTCAGTCTGGTAGAAAATTAGAAATGCATTTTCAAATTGTCCCTTAATTATTGAGGTCACCGCGGCTCTATGGAGAAGGGGGTAAAAGAGCTGGGGCTCATGGCTTTGTGACACATGACTGATCTGAAAAGATGGGCCACCTCATCACGCTCTTTGGGAGCCGCCAACACATTTACATATGTGTGTCAGTTGCTCCTGAAACACACATGCATAGAATTTTTGAAAGCCTATTAGTCTGTCTCCAAGGAGGAAAAGTTGATTGTCTTTCGTGAGATCAATCAAAAGCAGCATTACAAAAGTTAAGGCAGAGCCACAACCGACACTCCAATACAGTACATCAAGAGCTATAACATGATAGTTCATTATTTGTTCATACAAAAGTTCATTATTTGCTAATATCTCATCATTTCATTCTAAATGTCTTTCATGATGAACTAAATAAGTGGACTTGTAAGTGCACTTGTTTGCGTGATTGTTTCATCCACACATTGTTGGCACATTCTGCTGAATGTGTGTCTTCGTGCTGTTCTTTTGTCAGGACTGTTTGTCCTGTCAATCAAAGCACTGCACGCACGCACGCACACACGCATGCACACAGATACACACACACAGATACACACACACGCACATCTGCAGCATAATCGATAGCAGATGAGTGTGTCCCAGCCCCTGAATCTTTCATCACCTCCATTCTCTCAGTGCCAGATGGCACAACCGTGGGGCTCTGGCCGTATGGAGGGGAGAGGGGGGCACCAGGCTCACCCTCCCCAGACCTAGATGTCTGAGTCCTGGGTGTGGGGGTCCTGGAACTCTAGGCCTCTCCAGGTCCTGTCTGGAGCCTTGGCTTTGGGATGGTGGAAGTCATACAGGGACAGTGCAACCCACCAGACTGAGTTCAGGGAGGGATTAATAGGAAATACAGTCATTTTCTCTGTCAAAGTTATTTATCTTTGAGGCAATGTGTCTGATTATTTGTGTTCTGGTGTTAATAGAAGATAATTGAATAAAACATTTTTTTTAAAACATATTATACAAAGAAACCAAAATACAGCCTCGCTGTCACAAAGAAGAGAATTCATGAGACATTAGAAGCAGCCATGCGTGAGCCATACTGGTTTTGTGAGCATCATCGTCAAGCTCTTGGCAGTGTACCCCAAAAAGTCATCTTCAATTCTGAGGGGAAACTTCCCACAAGAAACACTATATCATACGCAATAGTGTACAGACGAATTAGCCAAAGTGCCTGCCCAAGTGACACTAACTAAACTTACTTTGTTCCTCATATTTAAATAGTTACATAGCTTCCAGTCCCCGGAGGTATGTCTTACAATGTGAGGATGAGCGCCTGAGCAGATCTGAATTAAAGATAACGCCCAGGCCACTGGATGTCTGGCTCGGCTCTGAAACCATCTGGACGTTTAATATTACATCCTGTCTCAACTTTTAATGGTAATTATGATCAGGGCTTTGTGACAGTTTGTGACGAATCACACCCGGCCGTAGTGACTGACTGAATACATTTGTTGGGTTCACAGTCTCTCACTCAGTCTCTCCTGCGAGTCAGGCTATAGCTTTGAATGTTGCACATCAGAGGACTCACAGCTGGGCCAGGGGACGCGGTCACAAACAACAAGCACTCTGCCTGGTGCTTCTATTGTGAGGAGCATGACACTAACATGACAGATACATCACATCAAGTACTGTATGTGTGTGTGTGTGTGTGTGTGTGTGTGTGTGTGTGTGTGTGTGTGTGTGTGTGTGTGTGTGTGTGTGTGTGTGTGTGTGTGTGTGTGTATGTATGAAGCATGTAGACTGGTCCTGTCTTTTGTCGTTGACTGAGTGAAAGTTTGATTTTAACATCCTCACTGATAATATGGTGACATGAATGTATCCATTTTGGTTTTACTGTTGATGAACTACAGCAGAACAGAGTTGTTTTTATTTATTATTTTATATATAACACAGAAATTAACTAAATATGTGAAATGTCCGTTCAGAAGAATTTGAAAATGCATAATATTTCTCTCTCTAGCAAATCAATACCTAAAACAGCAACAGTGTTTGTAATCACTTTCACTGAGCTGTTGATCAGTCAATATTCTTCTTTTTTTTTAATATATATTTTTAGGGCATTTCTGCTTTATTGGCTGACTGGCAGGACTGACAGGAAGGATGGGTGAGAGAGAGGAGGGATGACATGCAGGATATGTCGATGGCCGGAATCGAACCAGGGACCTTGCGATGATATGGTATGCGCCTTAGTGTGCTTATCTAAAACAGTGTATTGTTGATATCGTATCAGGGGCAAATTCCTTTTTAATTCCAGCAATTCTGGAAGTGAATTGAATTCCAATTCGATAATTTAAAAAAGGCCATCCATTTTCAATGACTTTTCAATACATTTAGAAAAATCTGAGCATCTGGGTATACGCTACATATCAATAGTCAGAAACTCAACTGTGTGTGTTCTTTAATTGTTCCTGTCAATTGAAAATAAAAAGATTTGCAATTGGAGTTTCAAAACATTTCCTGTATCAGATACAATTTCCTCAGGGTCATTAAAAACACATCCAAAGGCTGTTCACTAAGCACAGTACTTCCATATGAAGCAGATCTTTATCACATTTGATGTAACTGGTACTGATCCTATTAATTATGTTTAAACACCATTACAGCAACGGACTAGTGAATAACAATTAACATAATCAGTGGATCATTACCATAATCTCTATGCTTGTTTGTCAAAGTGACTTACTGTAATGTATAGCACAACAGGGACACCCAGCAGCATGTAACACACACCCAGTCTTGCTACACAACACAACCTATGTGACCTAGGAGAGACAGTGCATATAACATTGTTGTAATTGAACAATCACGCTACTGATCACATCATCGTGCCTGCATACATATGCACATATCCCACCCTTCCCCCACCACAACATACACAGGCACGCAGACACGCACACACACACACGCACACGCACACGCACACACACACACACAAAAACAGCTCATACACAGAGCACACTGTCTTGCTCTTAAGCACTGCCCTCCTCTGACTGCACAAGGAAGTGCATCTAGAGCCCGAACTGACCATAACTTCTACTGATAGAACATCTACTGACATCACATCTACTGATAGAACATCTACTGATAGAACATCTACTGATATCACATCTACTGATATCAGTCTAACTCCCCAACCTAAAGAGGGACCTGCATATCAGAGAGTATATAGAATTGTTGGAGTGTGTATTTTGTATGGCTGATATCCCTCTTCAGAACATTGTGTGGGAAGTGTTTAAAGACAAACACACTGACAAATTCACTGTTGTTGCCATATACTGTATGCACCTAGCCACCAACCCTTTTAACAGCTATACACACGTAGCTGCAATTTTGATGAAGAAGCGAATTGATCCAATAAAACGTGACAAAATTGGCTATTTTGAGAAAAAGCTGTCAGTCAATTAGATCCTATGACCTGATGGGTAATCAACAACTGGAAAATAACAGCAATATTTTAGCACTTTGCAGATATATATAAAGCCATAACAGGAAACATAGGCGATCGGGTCACCCTTTATTGAATTAGCCATGAAATATCCAATTATAGCTCAGCCAGCAGCAACGTTGCCTTGAAAATGACAAGCACTTTCTTATAGAGGGACAATGCTCTATCCTGAGTCAGGTACAGGCTCCTACCATGAAGGCTACATCCCCTTTGTGGGGATTCAAACCCCAGTGTGGCCTTACAGAGGCACCGACAAGAGGACGACCACGCAGAGTCGCTACATCAGAGCAAAAAGTCATTAAGATGATAGCTGATCCTCGTCAGCATTCACGAGTGGCGTCAGCTCCGAGCCTGATATACGGGTCCTGTCAGGGTGATTTCTTACTGCTCACCTGCTCTTTCACCACCCCTCTCCACGACTCCCTCGGCTCGCTGTGTGTGTGTGTGTGTGTGTCTGAGTCTCTGCCCCACCCGCAATTAAGGCCGTCGGCAAACCATGACCTCCAGCGAGCAGCCCCGACCTGCCGGCCCAGAGCTCAGCTGTAGATCCACCCCCGAGTGCGTGTCTCTGGGACAAGCTCTCTGTGCCTCACCCCCTCCCCTCTGCCCCCCCCCCCCCTCCTTCTGCACAGGGAGTAGAGCCACTGCAGCTAAAGGCTCAATGCAACAGAGTAGGCAGAGTACGACCTACTAAATGGAGATTATCACTAATCGCCACAACTAAATGAAAAGCCATCTCTCTCACGATCCTCACCACGACTAGCACGACCACCATACAGCCATCATCATTCATGATAGTAAAAACAATAAGACTGGGTATGAATACCCACTGAAAACGGTATCGTTTTTTCAACTTCCAGTGTCGACTTCGAGGCAGGGAACATCAATGACAAAACCACCCACCAAAACACCTTGAAATGCGTCCTGCACACACCAGCACATCGCCCTGTGTTCACCTCCTTTTTGTCCGGTTTAGGACACCATCCCCCAGCTGTGCAGATATCTCCACAGTTTCTCACAGCAGTATTTTTGCTGATTAACGAGCGGTGGTCCTACCTGGAGGGGCCGGAGCAGAGCAGAGCTGGAGAGAGAGCGAGCGAGCCAGGCAGAACAGAACAGACCAAAGCAGGGCCAGGGAGACAATAATGGTCCTTGTCTGTACAGTCACCAAATGACTGCTGCTTGGTTAGCTGTAAGCTCCATTTTGGGACCTTTGGCTCCCACATTTAATTAAAACCCCATTATCACCTCTCGGCGTACTGAGCTACATTACGGTCCATACAATACAGATCTGCTTTCTTAATTGGTCTTAAATGGCTAAATTGCATTTCGTACAATTCGTCTCTTCTAGCTTGTTCAGGAGAGAAGTTGTTAAGAAACTATTGAAACAAGTTCAGAGAGAGAGAGAGAGCTCAGTGCTCAGTAACTTTGATTAGTCATGACTATTATTCGTTCAGTGATGGTTGAAACTTCACCACACAACACAGACACGAGACACCACTATACCATGAGCAGTGTTTGCTTTTAATTGACCCATCTGTGGTATTGTCATCCCACATACTTGATGTGTATGCAGCACACGTGCCCCCCCATACACACACACACACACACACACACACACACACACACACACACACACACACACACCGAGCAAAACTTGAGCAGACCTTGTGGTAGACCTTGCAGACAAACTGTTGTTTAGGCGCCACATTAATATTCAAAAGGCGCCGCTGCCAAAGCACCTTGAGCAGATGCACACTGGCACACATCTTTGATGGCCTGAGTGAACAGCTACAGCAGGAGCAGCCTAGCATGAGAGAGGGGGAGATGGAGGGAGAGAGAGAGAGAGGGGGGGGGGGGTGGAGGGAGAGAGAGAGAGGGGGGGAGACAGGGGAGAGAGAGAGGGAGAGGAAGAGAGAGAGAAAGAGAGAGAAAGAGAGAGAGAGAGAGAGGGAGAGGAAGAGAGAGAGAAAGAGAGAGAAAGAGAGAGAGAAAGAGAGTAAGAGAGAGAGAGAGAGAGAGGGTGAGGAACTAAATGCTATCCAAGCTCCCCTTCACATCCCAGCACCCCTCTCCTCGATTGTTACCTCAACGAGTGCGGGCGGGCAGGGCCTGGCTCCCCTGGCAGAAACTAAGTGGCTTGCTGGCATATGGTGGAACCTCCATTTGAGTGCTAAAAGCTGGATATTGTTTTTGTGGAGCAGATGTTGGCGGGCATGGAGAAAGGCACAGCTGACTAGGGCTAACAGCTGGGAACGGTGTGTGTGACCCACATACAGGGGGAGTAGTGGCCGTCTGAGAGCCCCTGCCAAATGGAGAGACATAATCTCAAGTTTGTTCTCCTTTTTGTCTTTCATCGTTTCAGGTGGTCACGGCAATCTGGCCTCCACTCCACAGAATGTTGCTACATGGTTTGAGGGCACGTTTGTTCGCATCAGAGCCGCCCGTTAACGCTAATCTCACGTTGTCTATTTGTATTTGGCGGAATGTACTGTAGGCAATCACAATGGGAACAAACCTCAGTTCAATGTACAGCCTCAGGAAATATGACACTATTGTAGCGTGTGATAAATGTGAGTTAAATTAGTTTTCACGCCCAGATTTGAGCTAATGGAGAAGAAAAGAAAAGGAAAGGAGGATCACTTAAGGATCCTGACTGATTTCCCAAACCCAGAAGTGTCCCGTTGCCAAAAGTGGACAAATGAAGATTACGCTGAGATTATAATAAGGATGCCAAAACCATTATCCAGTCTACTTTGACAAATGTTGTGCCTTTCTGTGAGCAGATGGGACCTGGAGTTTGGGTGGGGGGAACAGGGAGAGTATCCTTCACCCAGTTGGCTGGTGAGCATGAGGATAAACGGATAGCAGCTACTCAGTCTGGGTGTTAACAGTCCAACAGTCATAGGGTACGATTCTGTGGTGATTTCTGGACGGATCATTTTCATGAAAGACATTACAGTCAAGTCAGGTACAGGTGTGCAATCGGTGCACGGTTGAATATCAGTATACAGCACGTGGATTTATCAAATCTCAAATCTGTGCTCATTTGCTTTTAAACACATTGTTTTTAGTCATCAATTTGCCTCAGGTAATTATCGAAAATGTACTCATTGAAATGGACTCTGGTTCCCAGCTCCTTAATAGGTGTTATCTATGCAACACGTACCCTCCAAATAGCCATGGGATAATGTTAGCACCTTGACTACCCTTCCTCTCTCCTGTCAATCAATGGCAGCCTACAGATTTAGACAGGAGAGAGAGAGAGAGGGAGAGAGAGAGAGAGGGAGAGAGAGAGAGAGCTCTCTGGCTTCAGCAACTTAATTATGAGTGTGTTAAACACCATGCCGTGGGCAGGGACAAAACAAACAGATTTCAGCCCCAGCTCCTGTTCAGAGTATTCCCCCTGTGAATAAGATTAGAACGACCTGTCACTCAGCTGGGTCATGCAGAGCAGAGGCACTACTTAAAAAGTCATTTAGAGAATTAAAGATACTCCCAGCCGAGCCTCGGAGCAGGGAAAAACAACACACTAAATAAAACACCAAATGAAAACATGGACAGCCTTAAGGCAACCTCTGGCAAACCTGTCTAGCAGCCAGTGGTGTTGTTTTTGTGCTGCTGGTCGGAGGGCTCTCAGAGTTTGTTTAGAGGCGATCTCTCACGGAGGTCTCATTAATTAACAAGAGTGTTTGTTGACTCTAGATTGATACGAGGGGTTCCACAGGGAGAGAGGGAGAGAGGGAGAGAGGCAGAGAGGCAGGCGATGCCTTGATGCAAATCTCACCAGCGGGAGCCCTGGGTTCCCAAGGCGAAGTTTAGCCCAACGCACCAAGGATGCTGAGGCGAAGCAACAACACAACAACTCTTCATCCTGGTGCGACAATGAATTTCTAAATATTTACAATGCAGATGTGATTTCTTTTTTTTAAGTTTGTCCCTGAAGGGAGGCGAGCGGGAGAAAATCACCTGCAGCAGTGCCTGATGGATGTGTAGTGTTGTGCGAGGACAGAATTGGGATGAAAACATGCCTCCTACAAAGCGATCAGGGACAAGGACTCCGCTAGTTACTCCACTATTCTGTTTGATTACCTCTGCTGTTGGGTTTAGTTATTGTGGAAATGCATCTCATTGATTTCGAAGAGGCTTAATGACAGATTTATAATATAAATTAAGTTAATGTCAAAAAATTAAATTAAGTTAAGTCAACTTCCAGAATAGGTTATATATCAGGTCTACAATATACCAGATTGGTTTGTCATTGATTAGCTGTCAACTGAACATTGGTGATCACTTAACGAGGAGTAGTCTTTGACTGAGGTCATCACCTCAGTCAAAGACTAC
This sequence comes from Argentina silus, assembly GCF_951799395.1. Lineage (NCBI taxonomy): Eukaryota > Metazoa > Chordata > Actinopteri > Argentiniformes > Argentinidae > Argentina > Argentina silus. The sequence continues at coordinate 29,806,154 of NC_139655.1, read as the reverse complement.
TGCTGAAACTCAGACCCTGGTAACAACACACACAGTCAAGCCAAACAAACATCAGTCAAACACCAACCCATGCCCTGTCAGTCCACTGTACACACAACCAACAACACCTGCAATTCCCCCACTACTCAACCCCTCTGAGCAACACACTCCATAATTCATGAGGTGAATCTGTGTGAAGTGTGGGTGGGCGGCTAGATCAAAGGCTCCGGGGCGAGCTCGCGTGACCCACACCCCCCGGGGAGGCAGCGACAAAGGTTAGGTCAAACATCATCACTCAGACTAGAAACCCCTCTAGTAGCCATTCTGAAGGCCTCCCTATCAGATATGAGCAGGTCACATTTCAGAGGCCATGACAGAGATTACAGAAACATGACTGAGCCTTTGCTGCTCTTCATAGAGGTTGAGAGCACAGATTGAATTCTGCTGCTTTGACAGAAGTTATGAATACAGATCAGAGCCCGTAACTGACAGGCCGGGTCTGACGGCCGCTCGGGGGGCTCTGGGGTGTGTGTGTGTGTGTGTGCGTGTGTGTGTGTGTTTGACAGTGAGACACAGTGAACGCTGTGTGGTCATGTGACTCATGCAGACCTGCTGCTGAGCAGGTGGACAAGGGGACAGGTGAGCACCAGCTGGTGGTGTGTGTACAAGGAGGCCCTGTGGCATTGACATCCCTGTCTCTCGCCTGGGGATACACTACAGTGTAACCAACATGAGCTCTGAGACTGTGGGGCTATCTTTCTCTCGAAAAAGAAGAAGAAGAAGAAGAAGAAGAAGGAGAATATTCAGAATATATATATATATATATATATATATATATATATAGAGAGAGAGAGAGAGAGAGAGAGAGAGAGGATTAGAATATATAATATATATAATATATAAAAGGTGTTTCATCACCTAGCACCAGAAAAGGGTTTTTGAACTTGGATCTGGAGGTTGGAGAACCTTTTTTGGTGCCACGTACTGTACAGTAGAACCCTCTGACGAAGGTTTTTTTTTCCACAGACTCTGCCACTGTGAGCTCTGAGATATGAGTCAGTCCTGTCCCTCCATTGTCCCAGCAGGCCTCAGCCCTCACGCCTCATATCAGCCTGACTTTGATGGACACATGCTCCCCCCATGCTTGGCAGGACGTTCTTTTGAGGAAACGGAACAAAAACAGTATCAGGGATTGGGCCGACGCGAATCCCCTCCAACACCCCGCCCGCCCACCCGCACCCCTTCACCTCGCTCCCTGATGTTCTTCATGTCGCTATATGACGAGCTCCCAGGAGATGGGATGTGCGCTCCGAGAGTCTCTTTTCCTTTCCTATCAAACCCAGGAGAGACAGTGAGAGAGTTGGACCCGCCCGTCAAATCTGTTGATGGTGTCTGGAGAAACAGACGCCAACAGGCAGAGGCAGAAATATGACAGTGAGGGGTTGAAATCATTTCTCTGTCTCTTTGCGTTGGTGTCTGGTGACGGGTGATGTTGTACAGTATCTGAACTTCAGGGTTTAGGCTCACGGTAATAGGATCTGCATTTTCAACGGGACATCTTTCCCATTTGAAAGTGTAATTATTACACATCAATAGATCCAAAAAAAGAATAGCCTTTAAAAGACTGTAAAATCATAATAAATTTTTTTCACACACATTTGTAGAGTTACGACTATTGTAGCACAACTGCAAAGGGGTCAATGGGCTATTTGAATACACGTCTCGGTCCAGACCCTATAGAGAGTAAAGCTACAGAGCTGAGAGGTCTCTGTGGTTACATTTACCCAGCAGAGACATATTTGACTGAAGCAAGGTCTACTCTTCACCCCTATAGACAAAGGGAGTCCCGCACGACGTCTCGGCCCTGTCTGCTCATCCCATTATATCCACTCTGCTGCCTTCGGTCTTCAGCATTGACAAGCCTTCACCTGAGATGACAGGTGACTGCCCTGGAGCAGCCTAGACCCAACAGGCGAGCCTTAACCTGCCAACTATCTGTCAACCCCCCCCAAAACCAGCTCCATCATGTCCTCTCCCCCCACGCCAATCACAGTGACACATCGCGCTTGTGTCAGAAAACAGTGGCGGAGATTACTGCCTTATAGAACATCGCTGTGAGCCATGGAGAATAAGCAATCATTATTGGACAGAAATGATAATGTAACGTCGCTGGGGCTGATGTAAATAATTATAAATAATGATATTTCTCCCCCCCCCTCCATGTTTGAACTGTTATCGTAATTACTAATGGATATGAGGCTGGTGAGGGCATGTTTTGATTGGGGGGTGTTGAAGATGACACACTACAGTCCATGTCCAAAGTGGATCCCATTAAGAGAGCGTCATGTAAAGATGTCCATTGTTGTCTTTGTGAGATGAGGAATATTAAAGGTGGTCTAATGTACATAGGGCTATCTATTCTCCAATCCATGTTTTAGTTTCAGGGTCCAGTAACTTCTTGCAGGCTTGAATCTAAATCACAACACAGTGGGTTTCTTTCATTCAATAACAGATGCTGTGGGGTTATGTGTGGGGTTGTGTGTGTGTGTGTGTGTGTGTGTGTGTGTGTGTGTGTGTGTGTGTGTGTGTGTGGTAAAAAATGACTGATTTCATTTTCCCCTCATCATTTCTCTGTTCCCCTTCCTCTCTGACCAGACTGAGATTCATTTTGCATGGTGGTAAAGGTTGGATTGACCTCGCCCTGTAATCTACGCTTATTTGAATGTTAGGAAGGGGGGAGGCAAGCCGTTTGCGCCATATGGCTAATGATTACAATAATAAATCAAGTTCAGATACCCCATTATAATTTATCCAGGAAATTATGCAGTGTTTTCATTCAAAGAACGGCCAGTTGTTGTGACATTCCGGGACCCCCATTTTCCAGAGGCTCTGGGCTAACAGTCAGACAGAGTTTGATCTCACTTCTGGGATTTTACATATAGCTCATCATTGTAGTGCTGATTGATTAAAGTTCTGTCATTGGAGCATTTTTTCCATATGTAAATGAGTAACCTTTAGGAGGGCCGCGAGTGGCAGTCGTGGCAGATGGGCAGTAACCGTAATGGGGTGGAGATTGGCTAGAATACATATCCCATGGTCTGGACCCTAGCAGGCTCTGCAGCTTCCAACTATTGTAGGCCTCATGACAAAGAGTCCACAGCAGCAGTAGCAGAGACCAGTGGAATCACAGTGTCTGTGTGTCCCCTGCATTCTCATAGTGGGTCTTTAAGTATGAGGGAGGCTCTAGAGAATGTTGCACTTGTTCTGTGTATAATGCAGTGCTTTCATAAGTCGAGGGCCAACATTTGTGTTTTCCAAAATGAAAAAAAAAATGGTCATTGTTATGGCTGACTATTATTATCATGTAAAGATTTCCATTGAGCAACACGACAACGCCACAAAGTGTGTCCAAAGGTGATTTAGTAGACTTTCAGCACTGGCAATTTTCCTTAATTATGCATTTATGCATTTACTCAAAACCCCTAAACAAAGTCTTTAGGACATTGTTAGGAAATCCTCAATGGAATTGAAGATGCCATTAATTTCAATTCAAGATACTTAAAAGAGAGAGGCTGTGGTGATGAGAGTCTTTTGTCTCCCCTACTCAAACTACAGGGAATACACAGAGACAAAGGCATCAGTGGTGTCTAATTGAAATCCTTGAGAGAGAGAGAGAGAGAGAGAGAGAGAGAGAACACATCCCAGACAGACAAATAAATAAATACCGCACACACAGACACAGGCCCTACTGTGAGGCAGAGGAGGAAACAGCCATTTTTCCCCTCAGCCCTAAATTAACATGACAGCCAGTAGTTTCTCAGTATCGCAAAGTGAGTGATTAGTATTATCATTTAAATTGTAATTTGGCAGTTAATTAAAGTGACCTTGGTTGTTACTGGTGCATCGGTGAACGGGCGGCGGGAGTGCCGTTCTCGCTCTGCCGTCTGTGTGTCTGTTGTCAGTGGGGCCCGTTACAGGATTAAGTCGCCCCGGTGACAAAACCAAATTAAGCAGCTGTCACCTCCTACCTGCAGCTCTGAGCGCGAGACCATCAATTTATGATCGGTTAGGGATGAGGACGGGCTTTTTTCCCCTCTCTCCCTCCTATCATTACTATTGTGCAATTTATGATGAGTTTTAATGCTTTTTTTGAGAGTGTCATTAAAGGCGAGATGTAAAAAGCGGATTGCATGAAATCATTGGAACCGCACATTAATGTTTGATGAAAAGTCTGTGACAACATCTTTAAAACCCAATGGAGTGTTTAACAATTAGTTGTGTAGATTCATATATGGAAATTGTTGGCTGCAATCTTTTAACTTACTCCGAGGAAGGGGTAGAGACACAATGAATAATTTAACAGAGATGCAAATGTTACAGAATCTCCTGCATCTAAGCATTCCGACGGAGGAGAGATATCAGATGTGACAAACAGGAAGTTGAGGGTAACCTTCACAGGACACACCGGGATGTTATGTGGGGTCTGTGTTGATGATGACGTTGTAATGCATATTTCATATAGTGATTAGCCTAAGCATGACAAGTAAAAATAGAACGTGATACGAATTATACAATAGCATTTCTGCCATGTCCCCAGAGAGATGTTTACAATGCCTACAGTGGATTTCTACATCTTTAATTAAGTTTCTTATTGCTTTACATACTGTACAGTAGAGACATTCCCAAAACACACTTGTAAGCAAAACTACACAGAATATCTTCCCATCAGTCGCATGCAGGCAACACTTGTCCTGACAACTCAAATATCAGTGTGTACTACAGTGTTGATGCAATACCTTCAGGTAACGTAAAACTCCCTTCAAAGAATGCCCAGTGCTCTCCTTGACTGTTATTACCCATCGACGGGTATTCTTGGCTTGCCTCCCCTCAGACCTTCAGCACACTGACAGCTCACTCTCTCTCAACAACTCCCCCCTCCACCCCACTCCACTGCTGCCTCTCCCCCCTCCACCCCACTCCACTGCTGCCTCTCCCCCCTCCACCCCACTCCACTGCTGCCTCTCCCCCCTCCACCCCACTCCACTGCTGCCTCTCCCCCCTCCACCCCACTCCACTGCTGCCTCTCCCCCCTCCACCCCCCTCCACTGCTGCCTCTCCAGCCTACCACCCTGATTCCTAAGTCTTGCATCTCCTCTCCTTAACACTCAACATGTCAGGGGCTTTTGATTGTGTGTGTTTGGGTGTGTGCGTGTGTTTGAGTGTGTGTGTGTGTGTGTGTGTGTGTGTGTGTGTGTGTTTGAGTGTGGGGGGGGGGGGAGTGGGGCAGAGTGACAGCAGGTAAATTGTGTGTCAGTAAGGTCTGCATTTCAATTCTTGCATATTTTTGAATAAGCTTTGATACAAAGCCTCCCCTCCCTCCCCTCCGTACAGACTGATGCGCTGCTAACTGTTTCTGATTAAAACGTCAATAAGGCTGTTGGTTCCTTTCATTTCTGGGGCCCAGAGCTGTCTGTCTCTCCCCACCACCCCCACCCCCACCCCCGTGTGGGGGCCCGGCTCGCGACACGGACACCCGTTTATCTACTCTGAGGAGCATGTCATGTAATAAGCCCTGTCTCCAGAGAGCATTTAAACTGATAGGGAAAGCTGATTGGGACAAAAGGCCCTGGAATCTCATTTGGGCTCCCGCAGTGGCAGGTGACTGCTGAGGTAAACACATATCTCTCTGGGGAACGATGGAGAGAGGAAGAGAGAGAGAGACAGAAAGGGAGTGAAAGAAAGACAAGGGAGAGGGTTTTTTTTTTTTTTTTTTATCAGGCTGACAGCTGCTGCTGAAGTTCTGTACCATTGTAGAAGAAAGGAGGAATACCCAGAGGTGCTATTTGTCGCCATCATTACCCAGAAATGTGCAAACTTTAATCTGCCACGTGAGCGGAGGTGCTTAAAGTTCAATGTCTCAATGTCCCACTTCCCCCCTGTGTGAGACTCACTGAACAGCCAGACAGGGAAGTGCTTTAACTAGGATGTCTCAACTAAAATACTAACAAGAGTAGGTTGGAGACCAGCGTGTCCTTGAAGAATAAGAGATAGATTAAGACTCGGTCTACGGTGGCGTAGTGAACTACAAATAAAACTATAACACTTAGCCAATCTAGGTTTGTGGGAATATACTGGCTTCCCTGAGTTGTGTGGTTTGTCTTTGTTTGTTTGAGAGAAACAGAGAGGATGAGGCAGGATGAGGCAGGATGAGGCAGGATGGTCAGAGCGAACGGCAGCTGTAGCCACAGATGCTCGTGGAAAAACATCCTTATTCACTTGTTTCTTTCCACTTGTTTGTTTCCTGCTAATTTAGCCCTTTAGCTGGAAAAAAAATGCTGCTTTGTTTTATTACTAACAAGGCAATTAGCACAGGCAGCGACTGGTATTTATTTAACCCGTTGATAGCTGGTCTGTATGTGTTTGCTTGTGTATTACGCCTATGCATTTGTGTGTTGGACAAATACACATTTAAATACTGTGTGTGTCTTTGCTTTGTGTTATTACTAAAATAGTAAAACAGCTGAGGACGACGGTGTGATTCACATTTCAAGCTTTGGCTTTGATTTCAAACAAGTTGGCCTCCACTCCAGACAAAAAATAAACTCAAATCTTCATATGCAATAGATTTGTAAACAAACTCAAATGAACTGTGGTCCAACATCCCCTCAACATCCCCTCAACATCCCCTCACACCCAAATGACTCAGGTTTAGATTATGCAGCCATCTTCATTGTGAGGTGAATATCAAACCCTTGTGTTGCATCCAAATGTTGCACACCACCACAAACAGGTGTAACATTGTTCCAATGAAACAACACTGCAATTATAGTATACTGTACTGTAGACAGTGTACTTCAAGAAACTGTACTTATCATAAAAGAGCGACAAGTTAATTCGAATTTTACGTCAAGATTTTCCCTTCAAGATATATTCCAAGCATATTCCTACAAGGCACCTCCTGAGTTTGTGGAGTCTAGCGGAGCAGGTATGGGAGGCGGTGTGGAGGAAATAGGAGCAGACAGGAGGCATTAACACCAAAAGAGCTGTAAACGGTGCTCAGGGCTCCCCAAGGACGGCCTGTCACACTCTGATCACCGGTAACACCGCCAGGGGACAGAGACAGGAGGGGGGAGGGAACAAGACCCACTCTGCAGGAAGGAATACTACCCAACCCAGCACGGGTAACAAAACCAAAGAGAGGGGACCACATCTCAAACATTGGGGGGCAGGGTACTAACTATGCTGTAGCAGGAATAAGGTACTTGGGACGGGGGTGGACTGGTTCCCTGTGGAGGGATGTGAGGGGAACGGGCCCGGTTAACTCAAACGTTAACTCAGATCACCATCAAAGTGTGTTACCCAATATGGCTCATTGCAGCAAATGAAATATGACAATCACACATAGTACACACTGTACACATTCAACGAGTAAACAAACTAATCCAACCTCAGCTAACTCAACACACCCCAAATTACCCTTCATCTCTCCAACAGCTCAGCCAATAGGAGCACAGCCTCTCCGTACCATCTCTGCCCTCTCTTCCTCTTCCACAGAGCCTGTCTGCCTGGCTGCCTGCCTGCCTGCCTGCCTGCCTGCCTGCCTGCCTGCCTGCCTGCTTGTCTGCCTGCCTGTCTGCCTGCCTGCTTGTCTGCCTGCCTGCTTGTCTGCCTGCCTGCCTGCCTGTCTGCCTGCCTGCCTGCCTGCCTGCCTGCCTGCCTGCCTGTCTGCCTGCCTGACTGTGGACTCTGTGCCCTCATTTGGTATGCGGGTTCATCTGGCCGGGGACGTCGTGGCCCTCGCAGCAGAGCGGCCCAGCAGAGTCCCCGAGGCCAGGCCCTCTGTTCTGGGCCCCTAGAGGCCACCGCCCCTCACCCCCCCTCCCTGCCCCCCCCATGCCCCTCTGCCATCCCCTGCCCCGTTACCTGCTTCAGCCTCTGAGCAGCCATGGCCGCCATATGTGACGCTGCGGGAAAGCAGATGCTGTTTTTCCATTTGTGAAATCAAGTTGTTGGAAAACCGTCAGGTTTTTATGGCCAGTGTCACTTCAGCTAGTGAGTGTAGAGAGAGAGAGGGTATGGTAAAGTGTCAGACTGTGTGTTGATTACGTGAGGGGAACCTCTGGCACTGTTGGGCCTGTGTGTGTGTGTGTGTGTCTGTAGGAAATCTGTAGGAAATCTGTTAGCACAGCACATTGTAATCGCAAAGAGGAATTTGAAAAAAATTACAGCATTTTTCTAACAACTGGTGAACATTTGACTTGCAAAACACCAACATGAATATACAAATGCACAATGCACGTGCATATACAAACACACACACACACACACACACACACACACACACACACACACACACACACACACACACACACAGTCCTAGTCTGGTCCTGTCTGTAGTTGAGCAGTTCCTTTGTCAGTCATCTGCTAATGCTGACAGACAATACGAGGGTGAGTCTGCGTGTCAGGAGGAGAAAGCCTGAATGGGGTGGCATCCTCTCTCTCACATCCCTCTCTTCCTCCTCAGCCCAACCCCCCCACCCCTCTCTGTCCCACCATATCTCAGTCACAGTGGTTGAGGGGAACAATGGCAGGCCTGACACCTGTCAGTCACACACACACAGTCAGGGAGGAGAGGACAGCTCCATACCAGCTCCACATGTTACTGCAGTACTGCACAGGGCTCAGGAAGGGACTGCACTGAGTCTCTCACACACACACACACACACACACACACGCGCACACGCACACGCACACGCACACGCACACGCACACACACACACGGTGACACTGTCAGTGTGACCTAGAATAAAGAATATGACTATATAATAGTTGCAGTTGCATCAGTATGTTTCCACTGGTGTAAAACACACTTCAGTGGAATATCGTGCAGAAAAGTCACAACTGTGGACTGTAGCTGCATCTGCATACGCACAGTGAAAAAACACAGTGTAATTACAACTGTATAATCTAATCAAATAAAACACTTACATCTGTTTGTTTCTGAATGAGACACACCAATCTGAGAGCAGTCCAGAAGATATGCAGTGTGTAACTGGGTTGCGATGTGAGTTAGAATAAGATTTACGTTGAAACTAACATTGAGTTGAAGTTTGAAAGGTTAGTCTGGAGCAACACACAATTAAGTGTCAAAGCACAGAGAGCGACCGCAGCCACTGAGTTCCTCAAGGCGACAAATTTCATTAACAAACCTGATGTATACAGCACGCGTAGCCACAGTTCAAATAGCGGACATAAATTTCAGCCCATGGGGGGCTGTGGTCACATTACAACTAATCAAGCGCTCTCCTTTCTCCCATTCCAGAGAAATCTTCCTCTGTTCGGATGGGGGCGGGGGGTTGGGGGTGGGGGGGGTATAAAGGAAAATATGATGCTTTATTTCTAATCAGCATAAATTACTAGCATCCATCAGGGGAGGCTCAAATTAAAATCCTCATCTGACAAAGCAATGCGAACAGTGTGAGCTCACTCATGAATCAATATGATTTAACACAATCACACAGGGCCCCTAAAGCCAACATTACCAGTGAAGATCATACCAATCGCCTTGACTCTTTTTAATATTCTGAGACGTTCAGAAAATCACATTTCTTCCCATTAACTCTCATAAGGAACATTCAGTTCGGAGGTGCACGCTATCTGGTTATGACATTTCATAGCATATTTGAAAGCATATGTGTGTGTAACGACCTTCAGCTCTCAAAGGTGTCCTTCTAATGCACCACGACCATCACCACACACCAGTTCATCAAACACATGACCAATAACACACCGTTTATTCATGAACAATGATTACGAACAGGCTAATCAGCAAGCAGAAACAGTAGTAGTAGTTACATTTACATCTACATTTTTGATATTTAGCAGACACTTTCATCCAAAGCGACTTATAACAACTACATTTGTCGAAAGTAAGTGAATCATCTATACATCAGTCATCATCAGCAAACATCTATGCTAGGACCAGGTGCCATTGGCAGTCACAATGCTAGAAGTTATGTTATTATTATTAACAGTAGAGGAACTGTACAGAGGGGTAGTGGGTGGTGAAGTGTTTTTTAGGAGTCACAGTCAAGATGTACCCTAAAGAGAGGGGTCTTCAGTGTACGGCAGAAGAAAGGTAGTGACTCTGCAGTCCTGACAGCAGTGGGAAGCTTGAAGTAATGGGATATGCCCATAGAAATTCAATCATTTGATCTGAAACAAAGACAGCTGACAAACACCCCATAATACCCTCTGAATATCATCTTCTGTACATCGAGTACGACACGAAAACTATGACAACGGTGTCTACTACTCCATTTGTGAAAGCAAATTCATTTAGACTGGCTACTAATTTCATGCATGTAATTTGCATAGTTAATCAAACTGACGCCAGCTCTACATTAAACATGGTAATAATGACTTCAACTACTACTTTAATTACTGCACCTCCACTTGAGGACCCTATAAATTGTCTCTCTACCTTTTGTTTTAAAAATGTGTACGTAATCCTTTGATGGAAATGGAGTGATTTTAATGAATGTTACCGTTACATTCTCACTGTAACTTTCTAGACTAGAACATTAAAATGGTGAATGATAATGGTTGTAAAAAGTCCCTTGTAAAAGGGTTAACAGTGACAGTGAAGGCTGCTGCTGCTGTTTAGTCTGATTAGAAGGTGATTAGTATGCCAGCCCGTCTCTGGTCATGTTGTCATGGTGGGTGGGAGGTGTCACCGTCTCCACTCACACCCCTGTCTCTGTCATGTCCAATGGGAGGGAGCTGGCAATGGAACCTGACAGGCCAAACAAGCAGGTGACCCTGGAGTCGTCTCAGACCTCAACTCATGTTTTCTGCTTGACCCTGGTCAGGTGACCACTGATTCAACGTTACAGTGGCATGAATGTATTCTTACTAAATGTCAACTTCAAAAAAACAAACACACAACCCATTTCATTTTAGTCACAAGCTTTTTTCATATGCGGTATGATATGTGTTTGATATTTTTGTTGTTTTACAAGGTTACTATACAGACATTTTGACCATATTAAATTTCCCAAGCACTTGAAATAATGAACTGTGAATATTTAATCAGAATGAAGGGGACATCTATGTCCTTAGTATAGCATCGTATAACTAGCTACAGTACATGGCCATTGGGAACAGATTTAAGACTATAGCCACAAAGGACACAGCACACTGACCAGACTATGGACGGCCAGTCAGGGACCACTTCCCTGTTTTTAATTCAACTTATTATCTTAATTAGTGTAATTGATCAAATTATTAGCTGAAGTGCACATATTTAACATTTGTAAAAATGTTTAAAAGTGGATGATTAAGAGTACTCCAGGACACCCCAATAAAACATGGCGGTGGAGAGAGACACTACAATAGAATTTGTCTAATTAATCAAATAAGTGCAGCAATTAAGTAAGTGAGTGCTTATGGAGGGGGTGGAGTGGAAGGAGGGGGGGGGACAAAGGATTTCCTCTGTCAGTAATTATGACCACTCTTTTGATTGGAACCAGAAGACGGCACCTCTGGTCATGAGGTTGGGGGTGTTGACAGAATAACGCCTGTGATCAAAAGCTTTTACATCCAAAGATTATGTCATAAAAGTGATAAAGACATGCCACGTCATCACTAGTTGCATGCTGCCATGTTTAACTCAGATAATAAACCATCCTCCACCAAACAAAGGGGATTTCTGAATAAATACATGTGTTGGTAGTATCAGAGTAAAGTGTGTGTTAGGTCACTGGAGCTCAGGGGGGGAAGAAAACAATGACAGTGCATGACATGAATCCCATCAGGGTCCCTCTGTACAGGAGCACTGATAGAAACACTAATGATGTCACACACAGGGGATCGTCATCTACAATCTCCAAGTCCATGCTTGAGGCGTGGAATTCAAAGACAAGAAAGACCCAATCAGGAACGTGTCGGATGCTGTTCTCTCTGCCCAGATTAGTTTTATCGAGCAGATGGCGTTTCAATTTTGAACTTTTGCACTGGAGCAAAAAAGCTTGGACAGTCAGGCTGTTTTTCTCACATGGCTGTCGGTGGCTGTGGCTCAGATGAAGGGGATGTGTGAAACAGCATTCACCAGCATTTCTGTCTCCCTGCTCGGCTCACAGACAGGGACACAGTGCAGAGGCAGGGATCGTGCTGCTCAATCAGTCGTTGCATCAAAATCTAAAAAGGTTACGCTTTGGATATGAGAGAGCTTCTCATTAACAGTAGCAGTAAGTCACGGTGCAACTTACAGGGTTAGCTTCATAATATGTATTGACTATTCTGGGAGAAAGGGAGAACGAAAAAGAGAGAGAGAGGGGGGGGGGGTGGCGGGTGGGAGGGTGAGAGTGTGACAGTGAGAGAGGGAAACATGGCGAGCCTGTCCTTGTCATGTCACAGACAATTCTACAGGGGTAGCGGTCCCTCCACATCCACCTGGGTGTCCCCGCTGCTGCGGCCACCACTTCCACCACCTACACCACCACCATCTCTATCACCACCACCACCTCCACCACCTCCACCACCATCACCTCCACCACCACCACCACCTCCATCACCTCCACCACCACCACCACCACCACCACCACCTCCACCACCACCTCCACCACCACCACCTCCACCACCACCACCACCACCTCCACCACCAGCTCCTCTTGCCCTATATTAGCAGCATCATGTTCCCAATTTCCCCCCTAATAACAGCCAAGCTCGCCCACGCCAGCACGAGCCAACAGGACCCGTGCAAATACGGGAAATATGGAAATCAGGCGGCGGACGGACGGACTGCTGTGTGTCCCCCCCTGTTTCAGCAAGCTGCCACAGTTTGACTGACAAACTGACTTTTTGAGGGGGCCGTTGCCCATTCCAGTCAGAGTTTATTGAAGGTGATTTTGATCTCCTCCATGAGGCCACAGCAGTGGCGCTGCCATCTGTCACCTTGATTGCATGGCGGCCTCTCTGGGGGGAGCGCTATGGCTCCTGATCGTTTACAGATTGCGCTGCTTTCGCCTCCATAAGGACCACATGCACAGGGCCAGATGGTGAGCATACACGCTTATTATGAGTCTTTATCTCTGTGCAGGAAGGAGTGGAACCATTAGGCCTCCCTCAGGATCTCCACTCCTCTCTGCAGCCATGCTGTTCCTCCACAAATACAGTCCTCTTCTTCAGCTGTCACACACAGCACACACAAGGACCACTCGACTCCTCATCAAGAAAAAACAAACACCGATCCACTCAGGGCGCTTAATGCCGGCGTAAACACAAATGCACGCACACACACACACACACACACCTTGTTTTGATCTTGAAAAATGGAGAAAAAAATAAATAAAGTGGCACGTGACAAAATGTTTGGTGGGGATGGGTGTTGGTGGTGTGTGTTGTCATGGAAACGCTCAGTGGCACAGACGGTTGGCATGACATGTCAGTGATCAGATCCCTCGGAGTGTGTGCCTTTTAGTCATTTCTAGGGTGGGCTTTCGACAGGGTGATTACAATGTAATTTGTATTCTATCTCATGAATTATAAATTCAACCTGCTTCAGTGACAGAAAAGATCCATATTAATTGTCAAAACAATATACAACCATACATATAACACAAAAGCATTTTTTTTTTAGCTAGCCTTTTAGCATGTCCTTAGTTGCCCTACAGTGTTTTATAATTCCCAGTTTTATAATTATAATGCCCAGCAGAAGACGGTCACAAGAAAAGATCTATTCCTCAAATGAACAACAGAGTGTGTGCACAAATGCCCCATCATGCATAAGGCTGATTCAAACAGATCCAGCCTGGTATGAAACATTGACAGGAGGCTGTTGTCCCTATCCCAGACATATGCACTGGATGACCAGGAGGGTAAAAGGGTACGTTCAGGATAAAAACAGACATGTGCACCGTCACTGCATATTTTTCATGCTCTTTTAGAACTTCAAGTCTATTTGCAATATTGGCGAAAAAGGGGTGATTTCACAGGGAACAATCCCTTCTTCAAAGAAAATAAAAAATAGGAAGAAAATGCATAATTATTCAAGCATTTACAGTATCGTGCCATAATGAGCATTTTGTAAGCTCTTCATAAGAGGTAATTTCAGAGTTTATCACAGATTAACAAAGAGCATTTCAGAGCACGCTTTAATGCATAAGGCTTAACTGCCTGAAGCATGGCTTCATTTCTCTCAATTACATCTAATCTAATGTTTGGATTCACCAAGTGAAGATGCACTATTGAAGCGCATAGCTGAACCAATGAGTGAACCAACACTCCCTTGCATAAATAATAGCTCAGGATTCCTCATTACATCGAAGGCAGTCGAAAAAACATCAACAGTATCACTTAGCGTGAGTACTAGAAAGCCTAGAATGTTGCCTTGGTTTAGGATGTTGTTGTTTATATAAAGATGGTTAGTCTGGACAGAGGGGACACAGAGCAGCGCTGAGCTCCCTATGCATGTCATTGTCCTTTGCTGTCCCTGATTCCCTGTCCTGAGGCGATGTGGCAATGTGCTGCATTTTGAGGACAACAGCCGGCTATCTGGGAGCGTGAGGCTCCTTGTCAGGCTCCAGCACGGTGCACACATTGACATACTGTACGCCAGGCTGTGGGCACGGCAGACACATTACATTACATTTTACATTTATGGCATTTAACAGACGCCTTTATCCAAAGCGACTTAAAACAACACACACCACGGTTGTACAACCGGTTGTACAACCACTACGGTCAACCACAACATGAACAACTTCACTAACCTAACCAGCAAGCACATACTGTACTGTAGACTGACCAGTCAATGTAGTCCACCTTAAACAACTAACTCAATCCACACAGAACAACATGATTTTGCTTAAATCATGAAAAATAATAATTGCGATGCCATGACCAGGTGGCTGTATAATAGACAAGCTGATACTGTAGATGCTGTTCTAAAAGTATCATGTGATACTCAAAATATAATATAATATAGAGTACAATCACAACTGATGACACCATAGGCTTATCTACCACTTTGCATTGGAAAACATTATAACAAAATAAGTTAATAACGCAGTATGATTTTCTCTTTCATATTTCTATTTTATAGTCAAAAATTAACGAGCAATGAGCTTCCAACTCAGAGTCCTTCACTGGCTAAATGACCACGTGTCGTGGCACTGTGTCTCCTCACTAAACCTAAAAATAATCACTCATGAAAGAAGGTCAACGGGGCCTTCAGGGGGTGTACTGTATTGAGCAGCCCTTCACCTGAACTGGGCCCAAGTGCAGATCAGTGGGGTATCATGGACAGTGCCATGAGCGGCCAGCCCTCGCGGGCCTGTCACAGACTGAAGGTGTCACCCAGAAAACAGCAGTTAAATTAACCTCAGTAGGCTCCGACCAAACACAGCCTCCAGCATGCCAGCCTAGCCCTGGCCTGCCCCATGCCCAGCACAGCCCTCTCTGTTCTGGGTATGAGTGCAGCAATGTTAGGGTGTTTCAGCTATGCTGTGGTATGATGCAATGCTAAGGATTTCTATAGATTGAGGGGTGTCAAACATGCGGCCCACAAATGGCTAGTGAGATGATTTCAAACGGCTTGGTAAAGTGTTCTTGTATTAAAAAAAACAAGACATTATACATTACTTACTTGAATACAAGTAGGCCCTTAAGGAAGACAAAAGTGGCCCAAAAGTGGTCCCTCATCCAAAATGACTTTGACACCCTACGATTTGACTTCTTGTTGAAGGGAAGACTATGCTAAACAAATTGAGATGTCAAATAGCAAAATGTATTTTCAGGGAAATATTCAATCTCAATATCAAATTCCTAGTGATCAAACCAAAGAATAACACATAATCCAATATAATTATAATTATTAATATGATTTGACACAATCAATGTCAAACGGAGCATTCATTTAGATGAGTGCAAAGGGCCATAAGGAATAATTTACATACTGGTTTCCTAGGTTATTGAAAGGATTCTCTGACAATGAAAATGAAATTCCTCTCCATAACGGAATTGGACCTCATCAATTACACAATGTTTGCGATATACTCCCCATAATCCTTTGAGCATGTGTGATCGCAGTGGGGGGATTTGGTGACCAAACTTGCACCTAATTGAAGAGGGTCTGTGTTGGCCATGGAGTGGCCCACAGGAGAGAGGCCATCAGGCCTGGAGAGCACACCAGAGCTGAGTTACTTAGGAGGATCTTTCTCTGTTTGCTATGGAATTAGCTTGTAGAGCACAAACACACATCTACACACACACACACACACACACACATTTACGCACTCACAGCCTTTTTCACCCTTCTGCATCAATCTGTTCCCAAGCTGTTTTGGTGAATTTCCCAGGCTAATTCTCTGGCACGAGGTGAGCATTGGGGCTGATTATTTTAGTGTGAGCCCATGAAATCTGTCCAAGGCCCATAAAGTGTGCATGTTCAGAAACTGAGAGACCATCTTCTCTTTGTCTTGAGCTTCTCAGAGGAAACTTGATCTTGTCCTTGGGTGCAATGCCTTGGAGGTAATGTCTGATTATTGGGGAAATAGACTAAATCAAAGACGAGATTAAAGCATGATTATCAGATGCATTGTTTTCACATTATAGATGACATCAGAACAACCATTTTGAACTCTCCCTGATTGCAGATTTGAACACTCAACTACATATCCACTCAGCTAGGCTGTTAGGCTGTTCGAGGAGGCAATGTTCTACCAGTGCATCCACATCGATCTTGTATAAAGAGCAAACCGCAATGAATCCAAACCTCATTAAAGTATATGAATTCTAAATCTATTCTGGCACTCAATCCACTGCAGATTTTTCCCCCTTTTCCTCTCATAAATTACACTTCTGGTGCACTGTGCAAATATTACCAAGCTGTAAGACAGCTGTGCCCCATTAAAATGTGTTATGGTTGCTGATTTCCTACAGCACATGGTCATCCGGCCAAATCTATAGCCAGTAATTAGCGGAGATGAAATGTTTAATTGTGCCTTAATTTTGATAAAATCTTTCTGTCACCCATCCTATAATCAGGCATTATGCTCACAAATCAATGTAATCAGATATAGGAGGGGAGACATCCACCATCCTGACAGTCATGTCTGCATGTCACAGGCCTGCCCTGCCTGTCTGATGGCTGGGGCTACCAGAGAGTAGAGGGGGGCGTGGAGCATGCTACTACTGCAGAAGGGTACCAATGAGTTACTGCATGGAGCTGAGGCTTCCCTGTGGATGTGCAACCTCTAGCATGTCAAGTTTCCAGGCACGTATTACACATTCTGTTTGCGTATGCATGCACTGTTTGTTGATACTGTTTGCGTGTGTGTATCAGAACTAGTATCATGTCTAGGCCTGTATCATACCACATGGACTGTAGTGCCCTGGGGTGGTCCAGTGGTCGAGCACCATGGCCTACAATATACACACATATGCCCAAGTCTGCATGGGTTTGAATCCAGCCCTTGCCCTTCTGACATACTCTCTCTCTCATACTTTCATGTCTTTCTCTACTATCTCTATCCAATAAAAATAGAGAAAAACTTTATCAAACATGGACTGCCTCTAAACAGGGCACATAATGTGCTGATAGAAAACGTGTACATAACATGATAGTGTACATTCTGTCTGTCTGTGAATACGGTCCTACGAGGAAGATGTGGGGGCAACATTGACAAATCCTGTGTTGAGTTCTGGAGAGGGACAGGAAGAGTCCATCCTCCAACAGATGGCCGGCAGGAGCGAAGGAGTGGGAGAAGGTCAAGAGGAGAGCAACAAAGCGTTCCGTGCTGCCTGACAGAGTGTGTGTGATATCTCAGAACGCTCAGACACACAGCCCTGCCAAAGCACGGCCAAGTACACGCTGAGAAGAGGCTCATGGCTCTTCAATGACATCACACTCCAGGGGGCACCAGGAACTGAGAGGGGGAGAGAGGGGAGGAGAAGAGAGGAGAGAGCAGCACTTATATTAATACCATCAACTCCTCTCTGACTGCGAGAGCTAAAATGAGTAGTTTTAAGGGGATGGGTAACAACACACATTATCACTGGCTGTTTGAAGCTGAGGAAAACAATTATCCGATAAATGATTGGTAACTCAACCAAGTAAACATTCAGTTTCAGACTGAGCTTGATGTGCACTTATGCATGCTTGATATCCTACAAATTGCGTTCATCCTACAGTATCATCCAATTTAGTGGAGAAATGTGTAGCATCATCAGGTTTTCTATTATGGCAATTTCTATCTATAGATTCATATTTTTTGGTAGGCTTGAGACTGACAAAAGCTGCCTTTGAATCAATCCAAAAATATTGTCTCTAGTATACAGGTTTTTTTAAATAATACAGCAAGAGAAGGATGAGTGTCCATGAGCAATCAGGAAAACAGCCATTTTGCATATTTATGACTCATGTCATCCCTGGGAGAGGCCGCCCCCTCCCCTGAGGCATTATGGGTGATTATTGTCATCTCAGTGCTGCCAGTTATTCACCAACATGCGCCACATAAAACACATCATTACAAAGGCCTAGGACAGGAAATCAGATGTGGGGCAGGGCTCCAAGAGAGGGCTTTTCTAATCACAATGGCCAACTGTCACCCTCTGCAGCCGCTCGTCCGCCACAGCGTTATGGGCATTCCGCAGAAGGATTTTTCGGCAAACTTTTAAGTGGATCTGCAGTGGTAGGACATCCTGCTTAACATGTGGCACCCATGATAATTAAGGCAGAATTAACACAGGCGGGTTTTATGGCCCTTCTGCCGCAGAGTGAGCCCTGCCAGATAGACACAGGCCCAGTGTTTGAACAGCAGACTCCGGTCCAGACGCCCACCCGTCTCCAACACTTCTCACTACAACAACTGTTCTGGAGGAGCAGGCCACTTTCAGTGGAGCTGTCAGAATGCCTCTCATCGCCACCTACCATAGAGAACGAATGGAGGTCTGGAGAATTTAAGGAAAAATGCTAATTTGGGGAAAGAATTCAAACCAAAAAAATATTAGTTATCGTTGCAGTACTGTGAGAGGTCCTCGGAGCCTCCTTCCAAGAGAAGAATCTAGGCTACACATTCTTCTATTTGGCAATGCCATTGTCAGTTTGCTTTATACTCCTCAACTAATACTCCTTTATACTCCTCAACTAGCAAATTTGCCAGCACACATCTGAAATACTCCATAGTCATCACACAAAAACCAACATGGCGGCTCAATAAAAACCCAGTCAGTCTCATCTGCCTGCACACATGATCCACTGCACATTTAACAGTGGGGTGTCTTTTCTGCAGATCACAGAATACAAGTGTGGCATTATCAGCTTCATGTATTCGAGGTGACTGAGCATTGACAACCAGGCTTGTCAAAGGCTTTGCGTGTACTCCATACGGAGACGGCATCTAAAGGGCTGCCACCACAAGGGAGGGGACATCAATAAAGAAGAGTGAATCGCCTTCCCGTCTTTGATATATTTTTTTTTGTTCTTTGATTAAAGAAGAATGTTTGTGATTTGCATTTTAAAACACAATGATCAAAAACAATTATCCTCCCCCTTCTGCATGTTTCTCAGAACAAATGAATTGGATTACAGGCCTTGGTGAGCATCGGCTTCTTATGGCCTTGTTACTCTGACAATATTTGAAGTTTCCTGCAGTAACTTCATTACGCGTATTTTGTCCAGAATTAGTGGAGCGTGCTGAAAATTGCTAATGACAGATGTTTCTCCACACTGTCACACTCCTTGTATCATTTGATTTGGAGAGCAACATACGGTGTTCTGCTCCATCAGTATGTCACAGACTGTCTGCAAACAGCTGGTCATAACTCAGTTCAGTGAAAACCATTACTTTCCAATGAAATGCTGGACACGTTCCAAATTGGGTTTTGGCATGGCCTCAGCTGCACCCATGATGCAGTGCAGCCCAGTGCTGCAGGTACAGGGAGGAAGGGGGGGGGGGCTCTGGAACTCCCCCCACCCCTCTCCAGCAGGACAAAAAGCCCTCTGCTATAGGATGAAATCTGGGTTATCCATCTACTGCATGTACTATACACTGTGGGGGGCAGGAGACCGGTCAATGCCGGTGGAAGGTACTGGAAACAGACCATATGCCTGGGCACACATGTGGCTTTAGTGGGCTGTATACTGTAGCTCCAGTGGAGTCTATACATGGGTGATACACCTGGCTAATCACAAAGAGAAGGACTGCCAGGTAAGAGTTTCTAACAAAAGAAAATGTGGAGCAGATCCAGGGTTACTTCTCTAATACAAGTTGTCTTTAATTAGGTTATCAGGTTTATGTTGAAGGACTCATTATGATCAGTGAAATAAATACAGTATCACGCTCTGTCACAGCATCAAATATATAGTATGACATCATTCAGAAACTCAAACTTGAACGCTCTGTGCCGTCCTTCAGCTATTATAACATTGGTGATCACAAATAACAATATCCACCAATAGCAATGGGGCGTGATTGTGAAATATTCGGAAATCAGCCCTGATCACATGAACAGCCTTTCCAGCAAAGGTTGTGGGCGTTGTAGGGGGCAGGATACAAGCAGCGGAGCCCTGGCCGTGACTAAGAGACAGGAGAGGCATGTGTGACAGCACATCCAACTGCTCAGCTGACTACTGCAGGCACCCCATGTGTCAACGACACCTCCTCTCTAAAGATAGGGCAGTAATGACATACCGTATTCCTGGGACTATCTGGCCAGCCTGGTCATCACCCTCTGCTGTGACTGAGATGAAACCTCAACAACATACCTCTGCACAAAACTGGCACGGCTTTTGATTAGTCATATTATAAATGAAGAAATGTATCTCGATCCCATAGAGCAACGCCATGCTTTGGAACTTTAATCTAAAATGGAATGTATTATATAGTTGTACTGGATTAACCTACAGACAACAACTGTGACTGTCAGTAATTAATGGTTGTGTTATTCAGACGCTGGTGTGTTAAACGGGGTCAAGAATACCAGTGCTTCAGGGACCTTTAACTCAGGGACTAATTAACTATGAATCATAGAAACACTTTAATGTAGCACTCTCTTAGTGACAATGTATTGATTTTCTGCCCTGTGATATAATCTGGCCTTTTCCTCACAGTTGTTTACCACTGTAGGTTAAGCTGACAAAACAGATCGAAATTGATTTAACGAAGGGCTGGCCAACTAAATGTGTGAACTCAGTTGTATGACTGTGGCCTTTTTTCCCCATTGGTTGTCATTTGTGTTGCCGAGGCTTGCTCTCTCAATCATTGTGATAAGCGTGATTCCACTCAGGCCTTTGACAGCTCAGACTACCCTCCCACACACAGGCTGACAACATGGCCTGGCTGTGCATGGCTTTTTCAGAGGACTGAAGGGATCAGAAATTCATTTACTGTTTTTGGGCTGCACCTCTTGTGAATTATTGTATGGAAAACATTGAGCTAGTACTCAAACCTAGGTAGTATTTGTATTTGGCTCCTAATATTACTCACATTTGAGTACTTTAAGATGTTCTAATGTAGGCCTAGTGAACAGATCAGAACTCCCATGAAATGTTATGTTGTTGTTCTCTCTGCATTACTTTAAAATGTAGACTTCATTCAGTTTTAGATGGTAGACTGCTTATCCAAAAACGGGATAGGAAGAAATTAGTTTCATGTTTGATGCATTCAAATGTACTTACCCCGCCAAAGGTTTCAAGTTGTTGACGTTGAACACGTGTTGATGTAGATTCTCGCGAAAATGGTGGTACAATTATCGCGCGTTGTTGCCTAGAAGTGAAGCTACTGGCCAACTATGACTAGAAGTGATCAGATACTGTGTTTTCTGCTTTACAACGCCTTTACGTAACAACTGATTGAAACGGGTGGAAGCACGGGCTACCACGGAGGACAGTAATCATGCCGTGGGCAGAGTGGTATAGTGGTACGTTAGAAGAGTCCCGCCAATGAACATCAAACAGTTCCATATAGCTTCCTGGTTAAACTTCCTGATTTACCCGCTATTGATTTTTTTTATTGGACTAACAACCGGCTGCCTGGCCACATGCTCCGTTGGTATAAAGTAAATTAATTATTTGTCGTTGGCCAATAGACAATGAACTCCTTCATTGGTACCACTCTTCCTTAGATGCACTCTGGCCGTGGGTGTTTGACTGAAAGTAGGGCGCAAGGCAGATTATTTAGGTCTACGTCCACTGTGCTGATTAGGTTAGAAATGGGTGCAAATGTGGCGTAGCACACTAATGCGCACACCACGTAATCGCAAGGTTCCTGGTTCGATTCAGACCCTCGACATATCTTGCATGTCATCCCTCCTCTCTCTCACCCATCCTTCCTGTCTATCTCAATAAAGCAGAGATGCCCTAAAACATATTTAAAAAAAGAAATGGGTGCAAACAATCTGATCTCCTGGCCGTGTATGTACAATACAATATGTATTTAAGCAGCCTCCATTTTTCAACACCAAAGACAACCCTTATTCATCACGCCTTCCCTCTTCCCCCATTTCTCCCTCCATGTCTGCCAAACTGTATCCCCTCCAAAGGCCAAACGTGTAGCCTATAGGCTTATTTACAGGATAATATGATACTAGATTAATATATTCCATTTAATAGGGCAAACAGCATAGCCTATGACTGCTGCCCAGACAGACTGACTCTCTATGCAACGTTTCACAAACATTCTGCATTTAGAATAGTAATGGATTTTGTCTTTGCCCCACCCTTCGAGAACTGAGTGCCACAAAGAATTTCAATATCATTCAGACAATTCAGATAGATTAAATGAGCCTATAGTAGTCTACATACTGTACATAATGTAATTATGAGCTGATGTTTTTGAGCTGATGTTAACAGCACATGCGACCTACCCTACATAATCATTAATTGGTTTTTGTTTGTTTAATCATATATATTTATATATATATATATATATATATATATATATATATATATATATATATATATATATATATATATATATATATATATATATACCGACTTAATCCTCTCTTTGGGCCACATCAGTGCACATGTCCAATTTAAGTGTGATGGTGTAGAGTTTGGTGTTATCTTGTTATATCCAGGCCCATTGTTATCTGACCATGAGCAGTTTCATAAGAGCTTGTGATGACTAAACATAGCACAACCACTGTCTGTTAAACTGCTTACTGTCCCCTATGTGGACACATCTTCCCTATTATCTTCCTTATTAGCGTTAAGTATCCCAGTGCTCCGGTGGAGTATGTTACAGTCAATGTGTTGCTGAGCCATGAAGACGACGAGTGAGAAAGTATTGGTTGTGTTTTCATGGATGCCTAAGCATTGTGCACAATCTTCACGGAGCATATCGTGTTATGGCTTTTAATGGGATATTGTTTACTCAGGAAAATGTACGGAGACATGTATAATTAGCATAGAGCTATCTAATGTAAACTCTGTCTCGTCTTATGAGATAATAATAATTGTCAATGATAATAAACGAGATTTGTTTGTTTAAAGGGGTTTTGGGGCAAGACTTGTTAGAGGACAGGGACAAACTTGAAATCAATCTTATTAGCCATAAACAAGATATCGTCACAGTCTTTGCATATCATACCCTACTGGATCCTGTTCAAGTAGACTTCACCGTGACCCAAAACTGACAATTGTGTTAATTAAATTTGATGAGGTTAGTTGGCACAAATTTACATTTAACTACATTAAAGCAAAGGGAGATGGCTTGGCCCTGTGATACATCAGCTCAATCAACATTAATGACTCCTTAAGTGTGCCTTCATATTAAACACTGTAGAGAACTGAGCTGCGTTGCTGTAATCCTGCTCACACCAGAGGATAGACGGAAGATGTGTTCAGATGCGTTCAGATGCGTTCAGCGTCACCATCTCTTTCTCTCTCCCCTTCTCTCTCTCTCTCTCTCTCTCTCTATCTCTCTCTCTGTCTCCCTCTCTCTCTCTAACCCCTCTATTTCTTGACCTTCACACTCTCTCTGCTCCTACCTCTTCTCTGTGCACCCAGCTATGCCCCCCAAACTGAAGCAGTGATCACATGTTCATGCATAACAGGACCATCTCCATCTCTTCAATCACTCCGGCATGCTCCGAGGATCTCCCCCCGGATTTCACCATAAGGTTCCTCTACAAAACAAAAGTCACATTTATCTCTGTAATTGCCCTCAGCACTTAAATGGATAATGTGGTTATTACTGCATTCTTTGGCTTTATTTATTTTTTATATACTGTTCCCCCATGTGCACTCTCCCTCTCTCCCTCTCTCCCTCTCTCCCTCTCTCTCTTTCCTTCTTTAATTTTTTTCTGAAACTGTTGAGCTGGTAAGTTCAATGCAGAGGCACGTATGCGCTCTGGAAAGGTAATCTAGAAGCCAGTTGAGCCATGACAAATAGGGACAGCTGGCCTAATTGAATCATTTGAGCTAAGACAGCTCAACTTGGTTATCCCCACTGCAGCCCACACTGATATTAGTGAATCATTAGCCATGAAATCATGTCTGCTCTCTCTGACTGCATCCTTTATGACATGACAGCCAGCCCGGCTTGTCTCTCCTGCTTTCACACCACAGAGAGCCCTGCCTTGCAAACAGGCGGAGAGGTAACTAAGGCTGACTACACTTCATACGGATGGGCCTTTTTAAACCGTGTTACCCGATACATTATAGTTTTGTTGTAAGTGGATGACGCACCATAAACCCCAAAATGTTTTTACACACATTGTCTTAACGGCATAGAAATGTGTTGTTCTAATTGGACAATATATACTTTTGAAGCAAATCTCAAAAATGTTTTAAAATGTTCTGTTTTTTAAGAATATATTTGACAGACTAATGCTGAAGGCACGTCTAGCGTCTGGCTGAAGGTATTTGGTGGGATCGTCAAAGATGTGATGTTTTGACAAAACCCATTCTCTGTTTTAGGGGCCGCCTGTCACACTTCAGAGGATGTAATGAGACACAATTACACTCATTCCTGAAGACCATTTGCCAGTAATGCAATCAGGTGCGCATGATAGGGTCCTTCGTAGCATGGGGGCCCCTCGGTGGGGTGCGAGAGGGGTGCCACATGTTCAGAGACCCCTCCTGCCACACGGCCTGTTTTCTCTGGTTCCTCTCTGCAGGATGCTCTGCCATGCCAGGCTGTGCCATGGGCAGTCATAGAGCTGGATGGTACAGCAGAGCAGCCATGTCCCACTGACAGACACATTGTGGTTATACTTGGATAAAGAAAGCCATCTTTTGTGCTGTTTTTCTAGTTTTCAAAGCTTCTCTTTGTTGTTAGTAGTGAGTCAGTGAAATAATGTACCAATTCAGTGTAACGTATCCGTGTGTCAAGCCCACCATGTGGCAGTAGAAAACAATGACAGTTCTATCATGTCTATTTCTACGTGGGCAACCCCTCCCTGTGACGTCTAGCCCTGGCCGTGGCATGTGGCGGGGTGTGGAGTGGAGGGGGTAAAGGACACAAAGCACCGGTGTTATCAGAGGATGAATGATCCTGGTCCTCCGTGTAATAATCTACATCCATCCAGTGGCGGGCTTGGCTGGTTTAATGGAGCCCAGGCAGGGCTACTGTGCAATGTTCAGGCCCATTTCCTTTTCACTCACATTCCACCGGGGCGCCGTGACCCCAATGAGACGCCTGCTTTACCCAGGTGGCAGTGAGCGATGCTCCCTCCCATAGTCCCAGAGCAGGGAAGCGAGGAGACCCCTCTCCATTGAATGGGTCGAGCTGGAAAAACACTGCACTGAGGTAGACACCCACACAGACACACACACACACACATCTCTCACACACACTCACTCAGTCGCACCCCGCTCGCTCACACCCCCAGGGCTCCAGCCCGCTTTCAAGGAAAATTTGACATGAGCAATTATTGGGGGCTTGGGAATGACAGGTCTATTCCAGGTTTCAACAGGAGCGTAGAAGAAAGAGAGGCACGCCGACAATCGTCTGGAAAGATGGAATTACCGCCCGGGCTACGCGGCCTGGGCTGGCTGGGCTCTCTCCCTCTCTTTCTCTCTCTTTCTCCCTCGGGGCTTTTTAGTCCAGCTCCCTGCCTTTGAGGTCCTTGTTTACACATCATTAACGGTCTTCCATCTCTCCTCTCTTTTCACTCCTTTAAGAAACAGGGATGTGAGTGTTTAAGGCGGAAGAATAGACGGTTCCTGGCCAAGCGTGAGGGAGAGGGGAGCTAGCGCTGTAGCATCAGATCATCGGAGAGAGAACGGGGTCCCTTAGACAATGAGGCAAGGGGACAGTTCATGTCAAGCCGTAGTGGGAGATGTCTCGGTGCCATTTTAGAGTTGGTGTGCGTGTTTGATGCCCAGCTAGATGTTTAAATCAAATTTGGGTCATACTGTAGGATATTAGAGTTTCCCAGACAATTTGAACTCAATGAACATCTTCATTGAAAATATTCAGATTTTTTTTGTACTGCCTTAAAGGTTCTACTTCCCTGCAATTGCAAGTCATTCTCTTTATCATTCTCTTTGTCATTTTCATTTTTTGTCCACTGTATGTATTAGGAGATGAGATTTAAAATGTATGATTATCAAAAAGTACCAGCAATCAAAAAATATTTCAAGTTCAATAATCATTTAGAGAGTACTAGAGTGTGACTTTGTCCCATTAGAAATCTTTTACTTGTGAAAAAAAGGGAGAGATGGGAAGTCTGGTGTGTGGCAGACACGTTAGACAACACTGGTAATGAAGCATTGGCAGAAAGTGATAATTATTTTAATTAATGATAATGGTTTTAATGATTCAACATTTTGGCTAATTGATTATGATTGATTGCACATTACTAAACAAGGAAAGTGAATCAGGGAGGTAATCAGGGAGTTGACAGCACAGGTCAACACTACAGCATGACGGAACATACAGTACACATGCTAATCAGACCCAGGAAGATGGAGGGAGGGAGGGAGGGAGGGAGGGAGGGAGGGAGAGATGGAGAGAGATAGTGAAAGAGGGGGTGGAGAGCGAAAGGGAGGGAGAAAGGGGGAGACAGATGGAGGACAGACATTGACTGAAACGGAGGAGACTGTGGAACACAGAGAGAGAGAACGGCAGAAAGAGAGAGGCAAAAGACGAGAGATGGACAGAAACTGGGGGAAAGAGGAAGAGAGGAAGAAAAAGAAAGACGTCTTCCACCATGTCAGTCTACTTACAACATGTAATGGTACTGAGCGTTTCTAAAACATCATGCACAAATTGACCCCACAACATACAAACATACATACACATTTCTAAACCATAATTGAACCACACTACCGCTAGAATATGACAGCTGAACAACATCACAATCACAATCCTCATAGCTCTGCTCAGGGCTACAAGTTCATTGTCAGTTTTCGCAAACACTCAATATATATATTGTCTCTTGCTCTTGTGTGTGTGTGTGTGTGTGTGTGTGTGTGTGTGTGTGTGTGTGTGTGTGTGTGTGTGTGTGTGGGTGGTGTGCGTGCATGTGTGTATGTTTGTGTGTAGTGGGATGTTTAATAGCCGCCTGTAGTGTGATCTGCACATCATAATTACAGAGCGATACACTGGGGAGATGGCAGGCCACCGTGGTAAGAGGGCCCATAAAATGTGTGCTCTATTTACCACAGGGCTACACTTTGAACGCTCGTCACAGAGGTGTCCATGACACTAGCCTGTCACCCAGGCCACTCCATGGTTGTTTGTGTCGCAGGGAACGCCACCCGATCAGCCTCTGCATCCTCGCCCGTGTCACCCCCCTGACCCAGGAGGTAATTGCCTACTCTTCCTTTTTTTTGGGGGGGGGGGGAGGAGAGTCCTCCCTTCCCCCACTTGCTGTTGTTTTCTCCACAGAGAGGACACTTGTCAGGAGAATTTTGTCTCCCATAATCCCCCCCCCCCCCGTACACACACACACACACACACACACACACACACACACACACACACACACACACACTCATCTCCCATCGTCGTCTCGCCCCCCCCCCCCCCCCCCCCCACTCTCAAAAAGCCCCTGACATGCAAATCTGTCCCCTTTATTTCACTTTGGAGAGATGGTGAGTGGAGTGGTGGAGTGCCCCTGCCCTCTGCCACCTTACTCCCCCACCACCCTCACCCACCCCACCCCCCTCTCCCCCAGCTCTTACCCTCTGGATGGGTCACTCCTCAGAGTAGATTGACTAGGGTTAGAATTTAATTAATGAAATGTATGATAATGTGATTTCTTTAATAGAATGACATAGTCTAATGGTGTTGTGTGATTATGATTAATATAGTATTTTACTACGTGAGAATCCCAGCCAAGGGCTAAACGAGGCCCTCCTCTCTCTGAGTTCCAACCCTGGATCCATTTCAACCCCATCTTGGATCCCAATGCAGAGCTTGTGACTATGACTGGACTCAGATATGGACCACAGAAACCACACAAACATCAGCGTTTGTTCATAAGCAGAGGTACATGCACAGCTGATAGAATGCCCTCACACAACCCTTTCCTGATTTCCTCACCCTCTTCTATATCACAACCGTGTGAATCATACTTATGTGTCCCTTTAAATCCTTTCATGCATTGCTAAAGCATGAGACACAATGAGTGTCTCATATCGAGTGGGAAACATGGAGACAGTAAATATTTCATGCGCAAAACAGTCATTATTTCATACAATCA
>NC_139655.1:29722516-29770016 GCF_951799395.1 Argentina silus | reverse complement strand
TAAATTGTTAAATATGTTTTTTTAACGCTTTATGCATTCTCAATCATTTTCTCTCACCCATCACTTCCAATAAAGCTGGGTGAAATTAAGGCCAAAGCCATCTCCATGAAAACTAACAGGGGAAGACCCAGTCCTCGTATAATTGTGCTTACGCATGCTTTCCAGCCAGTCCGCGTCCTGCTTACTGCTGAGAGTTACACTAAAGGCTTCTACTAAGGCCTGACAAAGGCTTCTAGCACATGATGATCCACACCCAGCCAGCCGCCCACTGATGTGAACCAGTCGTGCCTCCAGGGCCCGGCAGCTGGGGGTCGGGCTGGATGGCTCTGCCTGCACCACCACCACCACCACCACCACCAGGACTGGGGGAGGTGGGGGGGGGGCAGGGGGTTGCCCTGGGGTGGTTCACTTCTGCACTTGCAAGGAAAAGAGATTTTTTTCCGCAAGCATGGCTGCTGGCCTCAGCATTCTGATCTCTGTGGCGCCAGGGGCAGGTTGGTGGTGGGTCTGTACCAGGGTGGGTCGTAGTACAGTAGACGTCTGAGTCTCTGGGTCAAGCTCTCAGGACCCTGATGTGGAGTTGGCAAGACAGGTAAGATTTTCTTAAGCTAGGATTCTGTCACATGGCAATTCTGTCACAACAATGCAATTTGGCTTGAAAAGAGACGGACCCAACACACGACAAGTCAAACCGTTCTGTTCTTAAGTTCTTTTTAATATTCTTTGCCATAATAGTGAATGGGAATCGACCGTTTTTGAGATCTGCGACACGTTATATTACATTTGACGGCAGATACACTCTGTACATGAGAAGCTACAATTCAAAGGACTTGCTACAAGTTTCTCTGTCAGCCGTCCTCATGTAGTGACTATCAAACAATAAGATGACGTTAAAAGCACTAACTGCACACCACACATGGGGGGTCAAAAGAAAAAACATAAAAACATGTTCAAGTATTTATGATACAGTATGAGGTGTAACAAATACTTACATTAATTGTACACTTCAATTAATCATTTTACATGGCGCAACTTAAATAGTGACTTTGATTCTGTGCACGTTAGACGGAAGACCATGGACAAGGATTAATTATAATACTGATGATTTTTGCGACCTCACCTGATGACATCTTGTTCATGAGCACTACTTGTGAGGGGCTGGTGCTAGACAGGGAAACCCTAACCCTAACTTCATCAATGTCATCTCTACGGTTTTCACGGTGTGACATCATAGTCAAAGGAGGTCACTGTGGCCAAGCTATATTCTTCTATATTCTTGCCATTTGAGCTGGTGTGAATTTGACCTCCACTGATATTATCACACCATGAAAAACAATGAATTGTCTGGTCAGCACTTTACACAACGCATGTCAATGACACTCATGCATATCAGATGAGTTAATAACGGACACTGGCGTGATGGATTACAGGCATGGAAGTGTTCCTCAAAAGAAAAAGAAAAAAGTAATTCCAAAGACAGTTCCAGGGTTTCTTTCAACAACAAAGTCAAATGGTGTCTAAAAGTGTCCAAAAAAAAAAAAAAGCATTATTATTTTCCTCAAGTAAGGATTGAGATTATAGGACATCAGGCACCATTTACAAACATGTACATATCCACACCCCTGATGCATTTTACACATTGACTGTCCTTCTGACAGAGTGTGTGTGTGTGTGTGTGTGTGTGTGTGTGTGTGTGTGTGTGTGTGTTTTCTCCATGAACATTGCTTTAAGGACACTGCTGGCTAAATGGGGTAGGATTCGAGACACCGGGTCACAATTAGTTAACATCATGGGGAGGTTCAAAGTGAGGAAGCACATTTGGCAAGCAGGTGGCAAGTCAACCTTGAACCAGGTTGTCTCCATCACACTGACTCAGAACATGTTTCAGAGACTACAGGTCATTACATCATATCATCATGCTATGTGAAAAACAATGACTCGGCAACCAATGCAAAGGATTACAGTCAATGCATCATTATCTAAATCATACACAATTAACTTGTTGAAGATACACCTCTTACTTACTGTACTGGACAACCATGGGATTCCAAAGTCTTGTGAGAAATGGGAAAGAGTAATGAGGGGTAGCCTATTAGGCCTACTTAGCTAAGCAGATTAGCTAACCATCGTGATTTCCCTTTTCTTTCTGCATCAACAGTCCTCTATGGAGCAGCTAATGCCGCCCATGTTCTGAATGGGCCTCAGCCTTGTGCTGGTGTCTGGTTTATTCACAACACACACACACACAACACATCATCTCCCTGTGAGACATGAGCTGGAGGAGGCGTGCTGATGCCAGGGGAACACAGCCCCCACTGGGGAGGACAGAGATTACATCTCACCACAAGCCCTCCGAGCTTTGAATGAAGTTTATAAAAAAAAAAAGACTAATAAATTATAAACCTCAGTGAAGCGTCAAAAAGGCACACAAAGGACGAAGGACATCAACACGATATGAAGAAAGGCAGCGTGCAAAATGATGGGCACACAGGAATTACAACATGCTTTAAAAAGCCCCCTTGGGGGAGAGAAAGGGAATGGGAATTGGGGATAATCAAATCATTGGCAAGAAGAAGAAAGAGAGGATGAAAAGGTTTATCAAAAGGAGGATGAAAGGTACTACTAACACCAAAGAGAGGCCACCCAAACTCATGCACAAACCTCAACGCGGCGGCAGCAGCATCATCAGGGACTAACACAGGAACCGACGATGCAACCGCCGAAACTCTCATGAGACAGCACCAATCATTCCCACAATGCAATTTGGTTTCAAGGAGATGGACCCATTCTTGGGCATAAGAGAAGAAAAAAAAAACGACCTTTCTGGGTTATAAAGACACAAAAAAAAAAGAAGAAGAAAACCAGAGAGATGGTGAGATGATTCTGAAGTCCTCGTGGCTATGGCTTGTGAAATGCATATATATGCAGCGACTCGAGTGTAGTTAGTGCGCGCGTTCAGCCTGGGGTAGCATTTCTGGTGTGTTTCCTATTATATACAAGTTAAGGTTATTGAAGGTTGCACTTGGCAGTCCAGCACTCCATGTACCCACAAAGCCAGACACTGTAGAGGGGATGGGAAGGGGGGGGGGGGGGGGGGGGGGGTGTAGTGTAGGGCTGGATGACATAGGACAGGGCGGGGCTGTAGTGGTGGTGGGGGGGGGCGGATTAGGCGGCTGTCGGGTGGTTGTGTTGAGAAGGTGGGGTAGAGGGGCGCAGGAAGTGGTCACCAGTAGAAGGAGCGGGTCAGGAAGTTGGCTGCGGTGCTGAGCCAGCCTACACCATCGCCGATGGAGCCCACGCGCGTCACGGCCTTGTCCTGCTCCTGAGACGGACTCTCCTCCTCCGGCAGGTAGTCTGGGATGTCTACGTTCTCCTCCACCACCACCTCCGAGTCCTCGTGGAACGGGAGCATGCGCTACGGAGAGACAGAAGGAAAGAGAGACAGACTCACGTCAATATCGAGTATCACAACAATGACTGGAGCGCACTGCTGTGTATTCTAGCCCCCTCTGAAGCATACATGAGCCAGCCCTGACCCATGCTGGACACCAGAGGTATTGCAGGATAGTGATAATGTGTCAGGTACAGTGTCAGTCATTAGAGATGGTCAATCCATCCCCACTTAGAAAACTCTCTTCAATATATATAGAAATACATTATCGTGTGTAGGGTGGGCTAATTAGGCTAGGGGAGTGGGGGGGGGGGGGGTGACGTTTAATAAATGAATAAAATGGCACATGCAAGGCATGGAAAAATGTTTCCCTGCTACGCCCGAGAGTGAAGATAAAACTTTGTGAAGCTAGCAGCCTAGTAAACTAGTGTGAAGCGACCTGTTGACTTGGACATCGGCATAAAACTTGATGTTTAAAAAAAAAAGGCAATTCAACATTAACTGCCAAGCACATGACAAAATACTACCTTGATTACTTGTATAAACTGAACAGGCCACTAGATTTAGCTCGTGAACATTCCAGTAAAACACCAGAGGAAAACTACTACCGTCACCTGGTGTACTGAGTCTGGGTGTGCTCGTTTGGCAATGGCACAAAGATTACACTTTTTAAAAAAAAAAAAATGTTTAAAAGGTATTACTGCTGTAGCAGGTATTTTGGCGGGACAGTATACCAGTTTGAGAATTCAGGTACCGAGCCAAGCCTACAGGGCTGTGGGCACAGATATAGAACAACACACTGGTCTCTCTCTCTCTATGGTGGTGAGTACCTCCCCCACGCCCTGAAGGCAGAGACAGGAGCAGCTAATCGTGTCACTCTGGATAACTCATCTGAATCAACGGGGACACAGACACATCCACAGAGTCAGCAAGGACACTTCTATTACTCCAAGTTCCACTGGGTATGGTCTGTTCTAGATATTTCTACAATTGGAAATGACCATCACCTCTCTCTCTCTCTGACTCCACTCACCTCTCCTCCATCCTCTGCCTTTACAACCTGCTGGGCCTTCATCACTTTGGTGGAGTTGATCGCTGTACCCAGAGCCTGAGGAGAAGACAAATCATCATGTTCATGGTTTGGGGCTAGATGAACACAAACTGGTTGTTATGATATTCAATGAGCTCATTACATTTAGGAGGTGCTGGTGTAGTTGTTCTGTGGATGCAGTGTGTAATGGATGGGGGGGGGGTATATCTGGGGGGGGGGGGGGTATCTCTGGTCAGACTCACCTCAGCCGTGAGGTCCGAGCGGATCCTGACCACACACCTCTTCACTGCCATCTGGAAGGTGAAGCTGATCACCCCTCTTATCTTCAGCAAGGCCTCCTCACACAGACTCCTCCGACCCTGAGACCGGAGGAACGGATCAAAAGAGAGAGAGAGAGAGAGAGAGAGAGAGAACGGAGGGGGTAAAAAAAGAGAAATTCTGTCAAATATTGATATCCTGGTGATAATCACGAAGAATAACAGAAAACACATTGGGATATGGGTGTTATGAGGTATTTAAGAAGGAAACAGTGGACAGGTTACAGCTGTTGTGTGTGTGCGAGTGTGTGTGTGTGTGTGTGGTGTGTGGAAGGCTAGTAGTGCCAGTGCTGCTTCACAGAGACCTGTCTGGTGTAATGTGATCTGGCCAGGTGCTGCGCTCCTGCAGTGCAGTGTTCAGGTCTGATCTCAACACCATGCTGTTTTCCATGTCTGGCATTTACATTACTGACCCCCCCCCCCCACAAAACCTGACAGCCTGCCTTAGAATGTGTAGTCACCATGGCAACGTTAACCAAGTGAATTCCGTCTGTCCCCTTAAAGGGTTCCTGGTCACACTAACTGTGTTAGCCTGTCAAGCTTAAGTCCAGGACTCGAGTTCTCACATCTATCCAATACCAGGTATTAGGTCTGTGTGGCAATTTTCTGTGTGTGTGTGCATGCACCCACACACACACACACACACACACATATGTAAGCGAACACTCACCGAGTCGTCCAGGCCATCGATGTGCAGCACCACAGTCTTGGCCCGCTTGTTGGTGGAGCCCAGGAAGAAGTGGGCCTTGCGTCTGACGGAGACGCCCGCCGCTTCCGCCTGCTCACCCTCGTCATTCCCAGCTGCCTGCAGGATCTCATAGATCTCAGAGGCCAGCAGCTTGGTCTCCCCTGGGGATGTGCTCCTGTGGAGGGACCAGGGGGGGGGGGGGGGGGGGGTTGACAATCGTTAACAAATTAATTCAATTCTTAATTCAATTGTATTCTCGTTTTTTGGTTGTTGTTTTTTTTTTAATCTAATCTAAAAAAACATGACCTCTGAATGACATGATCATCATCATAGATTGATAGTGTCAGAATGTGAGTAGTGTATGAATTCTAACCCCATACTGTTGCATCTTCATCTGGTCTCTCTTTGTGACACAATGATGGTTCTCCACACTACGGTGGGTACTGTACGGAGGTCTGGCCTTGTCTGAGGGGTTGATATTTCTAAAGGTCGTCGTCTCTCTGCCAGACGTAACAGAGCTATCCAGCTGCACGAGGGGGGTCCCCCCTGCAATAGGGGGGTGGTCCCCCCTGTCACGGGGGGGCTACAGAGAGCCGGTGTGACAACCCTGTCGCCACCTAACCTTTCCATTGTAAAAATAGACACCCTTGTAAAACGGCCATATACATTCACAAAAGGTCTCTCATTTCTCTGTGCGTCTTTTGAGGTCTAGGTCTCAGACTGTTAATCCGTCTGCTGAAAGTGGAGCGTTTCTCAGACAGGAGCAAAATTACCCACACCTTAACTCAAGTGAAACGGACAGAAAAAACAAACAAACAAAAAAACACCCTGGTACATATGATATCCCTAAAGGACGCGTTAGCATTAGCCAAGTTTAAAGGCCGCCTTTGCAGACAGCACAGTTAGAGGCAGTGTTATTATTTGACACAGCTATTCGAGGTCAGAGCCGCCATACTGTTGAGGTCCTGGGATGCCCTGAGGGTTCTAACGTTGTAGATGTCACCCAGGCATCAGTGGACGTATGGTAACCGGGGAGGACGCTAACACAAATCTACATTTTTTGCATTTTTTGACAGGACTAGAAGGCTGGGGACTGGTGTTAATACCAGTATGGCCCAACATTGATAAGACCCCCCCCCGTTCACACGCTCTCCAGTCATGGAACGACCTCTACCCAAAGTCAGAGTGGCTGGAATGGGAGCAGGGGGAGCTGCTTTGACTTTTGACTGCAGGCCACTTCTAGACGGGGCCTATTGGTCGCTGGCTAAGTGCAGGCCCAGTCCCAGTGTACCCTGGGAGAAGAGAGAGTTTCATACCCTGGGAGAAGAGAGGGGAACCATACAGTCAATGCTGCCAACCGCTGGCATTTTTGTATCTGAGTGCACAGATACAACATCAGTCACTTCGCGCCAGGCCACCCACCGTCCAGAGACTTTCACTGGGGGGGGGGGGAAGATAAGCTCCCAACAACACTATCTGAAGCACCACACACCTCTCTAAACCACAGAGCCGCCCTCTGGGACTGCCTGAGTATCCAGGATGATAGAAGCCCCCCCCGTGTTAGCTAGGTAATCTAAAGGCAAATGAGCAGCATCGTTTTTTTTCTAAATAATATCAGGTAACAAATCATCTTAAAACCTTCAATTAAACAAAAACAAAAAAAGTACATTTTAAGAGCCGGAAGCACAGTGTGCTTAATGACAACCAGAACGGAGAGACGTCGAATCGCATAGTCCAACGTTAACTAGAAACCACTGAAGAACACATTGCGTTGAATTCTTCAACACGCAGAAACAGCAAATTAATTGTTTACCGGACTCCTTTAATTCAGAATGAATCAGATTCATCCTGACATAAAAACCTTTGGACAACCTTCCTGTCGAGAAAATTTGCAGACAGGCCCACATTGCCTGTTAAAAACAAAAGAAATCCCAGGATCAGGTTTTCAGTGAAAAGTGCACAGTGAGCGTATGTGAATGAGTTGCCTGTGTGTCCCCGTCTGCTCATTCCGATGCGGTGCAGTGGCGGTGATGGGGACTTACTTCTGCATGACATTCTGCAGACTCAGCATCATGCCCAGCTCGCCCTTCATCTTCTCCCTGTTGGATCGACATTCCGCCAGGTAGCGCACCGCCTGGAAGGACAAAGGCAGCCATCACGGCTCAAACGCAAGGAGGAAGAGCCACTCAGGTGCAGTGAGAGCTAGTACTGTGTGTGTGTGTGTGTGTGTGTGTGTGTGTGTGTGTGTGTGTGTCTGTGTGTTACATAACCAATACAAATGCACAAGTTCTGGGTATGCACTACACAGGTCACCACTAATATTATATAAACCACTCAGATGCGTGCATTCTTGGTTACATGCCTGAGCTGGGCCCCTTCTATTACAAACACTGACATTGTGAGTGTTTACTCATGTAGCTGGTTTGTAATCAGCATTAGTACAGAGTGGTTTCAGAGCCCAGACCAGACACCAGATGTCCTCAGTCCCCTGCTGCCTATGCTGCCCACTCCTAGATATTGCTGGGTAAATACCACCATGTTTCTGTCTGGGCCTGGGACGCAGTGGGAGGGATTGCCCTTCCCACTGTCACTGTAACCTGTTCTGACACCATTGGACAGCAGGGGGGGAGACACATGACATGAACACAAACCAGCTCACTTTGAGGGCCTCTTGAGAGGTCGACTACATAACCTGAGCAAACAACTTCTCAGGGACTTGCAACATGAAAATGTGGGCAAACCGCTATCGTACTTGTGACCAACTGCATACCACTCAAGATAAGCCTCCAAATATGCTCCCTGTTCCAACTGATTTTGGTCTGTAGACCAAGGTCACATGTCCGTATGACAACGTGCAGATGGAGGAGCCTTACCAATAGTGCAGAGTAGACGACCTGAGGGTTGGGGTGGTCTAGAAAGAGGATGAGACCTGGCAGGCATCCGTTATCCTGGACTATGGCTCTTCTGTTGAGGGGGTCCGCTGCGAGGTCTCGTAGTTGGTTCACCACAGTCAGCGCATCCAGCTCCCCACTCATGGTGTCTGCACTCCCAGTGCCATGCACATCAAATCAGCCTCTTTACTCTGTTGGAAAAGACAATTAGATCAGATAAGACAATTCAATTCCAATGTATTTCTTTCCATAAATCTACCAAGTCAGCTTTTATAACCAGCATAAATCAAACTACCCTTTAATAAAATACTTATTGAAAGAGTTAGTTTTGTGTTGTGACTTGCGCTTGTGAGGTCATTCAGTAAGACAGCCCACATCAAATGTAGTAGTGCAGCTTTGTTTGACCATATGGCAAATCAATTATATTGTTGATAATAGTAAATGACTACTTGGGAACTTGATATATTCCGTATGAGTCATGAAGCTAACATTGTTACTAACAAGCTAAAAAGTAAATTCATTCATGTACATGTATTGATCCATTATCCACTGCATAGTAACTAGCCAATCATTTCTATGGTGAGCCAGCTGTTCTGATATGACCCCTTCTATTTCTGACAGCCAGTCAACATACACTCACTGAACACTTTATTAGGAACACCTGTACACCTTCTCATGGTGGAGGTGGTGTAATGGTGTGGGGAATGTTTTCTTGGCACACTTTGGGCCCGTTAATACCAATCAATCAATCATAGCTTG
This sequence comes from Argentina silus, assembly GCF_951799395.1. Taxonomy (NCBI): domain Eukaryota; kingdom Metazoa; phylum Chordata; class Actinopteri; order Argentiniformes; family Argentinidae; genus Argentina; species Argentina silus. The sequence goes on along the minus strand of NC_139655.1, from coordinate 29,760,919 downwards.
AATGCCACAGCCTATTTGAGTATTGTTGCTGACCATGTGCATCCCTTCATGGCCACAATTTACCCATCATTTAATGGCTAATTCCAGCATGATAATGCACCATGTCACAAAGCGAAAGTCGTCTCAAACTGGTTTCATGAACATGACAATGAGTTCAGTGTTCTTCAGTGGCCTTCCCAGTCACCGGATCTAAATCCAATAGAACACCTTCGGGATGTGGTAGAACGGGAGATTCACAGCTTGAAAGTGAACCTGAAAGATCTGCAGGAATTGCGTGATGCAATCATGTCATCGTGGACCAGAATCTCAAAGGAATGTTTCCAACATCTTGTGGAATCAATGCCACAAAGAATTGAGGCTGTTTTGAGAGCAAAGGGTGGCCATAGCCAGTATTAGTATAGTGTTCCTAATAAAGTGCTCAGTGAGTGTAGATGTGAACAATAAAGCTAGCTAGGTTTAAAGGGCCAAGCTGCTCAGCTGTAGCAGGCCAAACCTTATCAGAAACACCAAACAGATCTTACTTAAGTTCCTATTAATATTAAATCTAGAATCGTAAGTCAACGTGACCCAGTCTTAAAGACATATAAGTCGTTAGCTTGCAAGGTGATTCATTTCACTGTGTCCACACTTGCTATGCTAGCTATAGCATTGTTGTAGTCAGTCATAACCTTTGAAAACACGCCCAGGAGGACAAGCAGCTGCCGCTAGCTACATACATTACTTTGGGTGGCATACATAGCTAAGCTAAGCTAGCCAGCAATGAATGTTACCTTTTCGCCAAGTCTGTAGTCCCCCCTTTGTCAATGAACACGCTGAGGCTAACTACAAATAGGTAAAGGCTGTGAGAGGTACAGCAAGTTGTTTTTGTCACACTTTGACAACTACTAAATAAAATGCATGGATGTTTTTTTGTGATGAACAAAAAATCGTCAATAGCTATCTGGCTAACAGGTCCGCTCTGCTTGGGGTTTCGTCCATCACCACTTCTGTTTCAGGTACATGATTGGTCGGCTACGCTGTGACTGACTAGATTAGAAGCCATTCAGCGGAGGTTTTGCTGTAGAGAAACGTCAAGACCTTCCTCCGAAAAGTTTGCACTGAAGGCTGGAGCTGTCGCTTCAACCAAAAGCATATCGTATTCATGCAATATGATACAAAATGCTGTTACTGTAATAGATACACTGGATAAACGCTGTGTTTGACAGAATTGCAAGAGACAAGTTTTGCTCTCTGTCAACAACAATGCTGGTGGGTCCTCCTCTTTTTCTCTATCATCTATTCCGGTTGGCCATTTGTCCGGTTTCTCATAAGAATGAACCAATTGCATTGCCCAGTCTGAACTTCTCCTCCACGGCCTCCTTCTCCTTTCACTGCTTATTCGTTCAGCATTATTCCCCACCAATCCATTGGGCAAGAAAAACAAATATCCCACCTCCTCACTCTCCGCCAACAACCGGAGGTGACTCAAGAGTATGGAAAATTGCATACCATGGTCCCTTGATCGTCGACGTAAAGAACTCTTTGGTAAGGTATTTTGGATACGATGTGGTTGTCATTACTGCAACAACAACAACAACAACAACAACAAAAAAGCCGGCAAGATTCACTCGCTAACGTAATTATATAATTACAAATATCAGTTTGGTTAGCTAAAGAGTTTCATTTTAGCCATCTAGCTTGCTAGCTACTCAACGTGAGTTCTGTTGAGCAACTGCTACTAGGTCAAGCAGCCCCCTAGGTTATTATGTATTTGGATAAACACACCATCAAAATGTAAATGTGAATGTAATCCTAGTCACAGGTGGTGTTAGCTGCTATTATAATTGTCAACGAGAGGATAGCGAGCTAGTTAAGTAGTTAGCTATTGCTTTCGTTCTCAGTCATGACTCATACTAGCTTTTCGTTTAGCAATGAAGTACCGTTTTCAGACAGATCTGTTAAGTATTTAGCATAATAGTGAGTTTGAGACATCTGTTCTTTATTTTTTAAAACTTCAGCTAAGTTGTATTGGGGGAATTTGTTTCATTTTCACGTTTCATCCTGTTGGAGTACAGTCAAGACCGCAGCACTGTTTTGAAATGGTCTATGCGTCCATGGGCGCTTAGCATGAACTCGTAACCTCTCCGTGGCATATTACGGCCTTTGCGTTTTTGCTGAAACGTATGACAGTCTGACGGATCTGTCTTCATGTTCTTTGTCTGACTTCTGTTTACCTAGACTACCTCATGGAGAAGATGCTTCCATTTGGACTGTTGTGCAACTGCCTCTGTGAGACACATGGATAAAATGAGTAAAGAATGTGCCAGGATAGAAATGGTATGTTTGTTTGAGACCACCGAACATATCTCTAATTTCCACTGTCACTCATCATAGTTGAAGATAAATCAGTTGGTTCAATCAACAGTTGTAAAGGTTTAGAAGTGGAATGATACGGAATCCCACTGAATGTCACATCATAATATTGTCAGTTTCTCAAATTATCATAATGACACTAACATTATTCTCTCGATAGATAGAGCAAAGTCAAATTTCAGCAGTTAATGTCAATAATTTGTGTGCGTGTTATTTTACCAACTGTTTATTTTCAGGCTCTTGGATCAACCAAGTCTTATGGATCCTCAAGGAGTATTGTGAGAAGAATAGCCACCAGCCTTCCCCTTGCACCGTGTCCTAGGGTGCAATTTCAAGTACGGCAGTTTTTATTTTTTATTTTAAAGAGCTTGATAATGATAACACCCTGTTTCGCCTGTCTCTGCACCCATAATCATTTATTCATATAGAATAGTTAATTGGTTTCCGTCAATTTATTTATTGTGTATGTACTTTCAAAACCTTGTGGGTGGGAGCATCTATGTTTAAGAATGTTTCTGTGCCTGTAACTCTTCTGTTCAGACGCAATGTTGTCTTTCTGCACATTTTTTGCTTGTTCTCACACTCTGTTCCTTGCTCAACTAGAGATATGTCCGATAGTCTCATACATACCAGGTCAATTGTCGCGTTACCATTGGCATTCTCTGGCTGATGTTTGTTTTGATCCAGTGTTCAAGTGAAGTCTCCCTCATCAACATTGTTTGCCTGCTTGTTCATCTGTTTTGATTTGCAAAATATAAACAAGGGATAAGCTCACAAGACCAATCATATGTGCCTACGTACTGATAAATATTGGAGATTTATTTTATTTTATTTATTTTATTTTTTATTCATTTTGGTCAAGAAACACCATAGGTCTTTTTTGGGGATTTCATGGATATCTGTGGATTTCGTCAAATTGGCTTTTGTGTAGTACAGAGTTAACTCAATAGAATGTTACAATTCTGCACTGTTCAAGGTTTATCTATATACGCATTTAGGCTTGCTATGTGATATCATTACCCAACCCTCAATCGTGAGATTCTTTCTGGCTGTTTCTTTCAACACTGTGTTTTCTCTCTCTTCTCTTCCTCTCCAGCTGTCCTCCCTTTCTTTGAGGAATGCAGTATGCCTTCTGGCAACCTGCTGCGGCATTAACCTTGTGCTGAACAACCACCTTCTGTACAAGGTCATACTGCAGGCCTGTGTCTTCTTAAATATGCCAATTTTCAAACCTTATTTTCTCCTTCACCTTTCTTTCTTACCTTTGTTCAGTGGCGTTAAGGTGATGTTTACTGACAGCATAATCACATCCTTTGTGCACCACTAATTCTTGTCCTGTTTGGGCTGAATTCAGTTTGAAATAGTGAATAGTTTGAGTCATTCAAAATGACATTAAGAGGAAATAGTTTGTGTGTAAACAGAGTTGTTTTTAGTTGATCTGTGTATTCTTCTGGTATGTTAGCATAATGTTTTGGTCTGATCATTAACATGGCTACCCCCTCTCTCTCTCTCAGCTACATTCGTACACTGAGGACGGCACCGTCCTCCTGAACAGCTCAAGGAGGCAGAATGGGTTGGTGGCCTCCCTGGCTGATGTCGGCTGGATCGTCAGGGACGACGAGGACGAGGAAGAGGATGACGAGGAGGAGGAGGAGGAAGATGATGACGACATTGGGAGACCCAGGTAAGATGGGGAGAAGGATGGCTCAGACTCCACTGTAGGCAGGAATAACACACTAATTTCTCCTCAGTGATTCATTGAAACTTCATCTGACCCACACGAACAGACAACTTCCTTTCACCTGCATCATCCATTGCCATGTTTCTGATTCTATAATCTCGTGAAGCCATACCTCCAAATCACGTTGTTCTCACGCCTCCTTTGGAGGTCTGGAGAGTTTTAGATACGTCTTGGATTGAACTGGACCGAGTGATGGGAGACTGTGCTCGCAATTTCATTGGATGTTACATTCCAAGAACCCTGCCTCCTCATGCCTGTAGAATGGTGGTTTGTTGTTATGTGCGTCATCTTTTCCGATGGGTAGGACTATTTTGCAGAGAGCAGTTGCCTGCGCTAGCTTGCAACATTGTAGAAAAACTGAATTGTGTTTTTTTTTTTTGGAGCTCCGCCCAACCAAGGTATTTGACTGGTTTGACATGTTGCGAGGTGTCACTCACTTCAAACGTATTTCTACCCCTTTGTAGCTACTTTCTGCAAAGGATTTCCCCAGGCTTTCCGAACTAGGAAAGCCTGGTCTCAACGAGGTTAATGATTCTATGACTCCCTTCCCGTCTAACGATGGGCTTCGCTTCTATTTGTCTGGTAATGACAGGTCGGAGGCATCGTCAGGGCTTATGTTACGTTCCCACCAGCCTCAGCCCAACAGACAACATTTAACACGACAGAGGTCATTACCCAGCCTGCACCCGGGAGGCCAGGAGCCCCAGAGCACAGGGCTTAACAACAATGAGGCCATCCAGAAGATCAGCGTGCTGGAGACAGAACTTGCCAAACTCAGAGCCCAGATAGCACAGATTGTACTGGCCCAGGAGCAGAATGCACAGATAGCAGGTAAGAGACAGCCCTTAGAACATACACACACACACACACACACACACACACACACAGAGGGAGTAGGAAAACACGGACATCTCATCTTTCAAGTTGGTTTCATTATTTTCTCCTGTGATGTCCTGTACCTACCATAGGATGGCAGCATTTCATAGCTGTGTTCCACTCCCTCTCTCCACATCAGCTTCTGCCCCTGGAGGCCCTCCCACTGCCCCACCCCCACACTGTGCTCCCCCCCCACCTCCTCCTCCACCCCCTCCCCCTCCCCCTCCTGCTCCACCTCCGGGCCTCCTGAGGAGCTACTCGGCTATGGACCTCATCAAAGAGCGCCGTGGGAAAAAGACAGACGGCCTGGTGGATCCGGGGGCCAAGCAGGCAGAGATCCCCAGCATGTTAGACGTGCTGAAAGACATGGGCAAAGTGAAGCTGCGCTCCGTCAAGAGGTAGGCAACCCCAGTGGAACTGAGTATTGATAGTCCAGGGCAACCTTGTTAAACGGTTGTACATGACATTGACTGTGCATATTATCATGGCACACTTCACTTGTAGAAAACGGGGGGGGGGGGGGGTTCAGAAAGACAGACATGAAATCTGAAAGTGACTCATTCTCTTATTACCTGTGTCTTTTCAGTCGGCCTCGGGAGGATAATGCTAAACCCAACACCTGTGACCCCACCGACGCGGCGTCTCTCATCGCAGAGGCCCTGAAACGCAAGTTTGCCCATCGCTACCGTCGGGACAGCTATGGGGACAGCTATGGGGACAGTGACTTCCCTTCACCACAAGTCCTATCTCAACCTGAGGCCCCTACGGTCATACTGCGCTCTCAGGTTCCTATGGTCAAATCTCTCCCTCAGGATCCTGTGGTCAAATCTCTCCCTCAGGATCCTGTGGTCATATTTCGCCCTAAGGTCCCGAAGGTCAAACCTCGCCCTCAGGCCCCGAAGGTCGAACCTGAGGCTCCTATGGTAAGACAACTGGGTTTCTATGAATACATCTCAATAATCTAAAGTAGTTTCTTCTCCTTGTCTTCTCTCTCTCTCTCTCTCTTAGATGTATTATTTGTGTTATTTACCTGCAGTTTCTTATTATTCTTAGATGAGATTTTTATGGGGTCTTATTTACGCTGTTGTCTCTTTTCTCTGTGCTGTAGTTTGGCCAGCACCTGTTGAAGTCTACTGGAAAGAGGAACCTATTTTGAACATCCATTCATAGACGAGCAGTGGTTCTGGACTTAATAGCCATGGACACTTTAGTGCCTTATTGACCTGTTCATCAGGTGTATCTGTGGAAGGACACACACAAAGGACACGTTTCTGCCAACATAAGGAGTCTGTCTGCTCTTCAACAAGTGCATCTTCTCATTATCTCCAGTTCTTGCACTTTGATATCATACAGTATCTGTGTTAAGGTGTACCACATACTGTAGATCTGAGGTAAATTGTATAATTGTTCACTTCAGTTCTGAAATCTTCATTATGCCTTTTTTTGCCTGTCATTCCCTTCCTCAAGTCCTCAGTCTTAGATTTGGAAGGTCCAAATGAGGAAACACACAAACATTTTCAGTTTTTTTGTTGTAATTCTTGACTCTAATATGATGTACACCAGAGTGCATTGTGCTCTTGACATACACTTTCTAAAGCTTCAGAATCCTAATGTTCCTCCAAGTGCTCAACAGTTAATAACTGCATGTATGAAAGGGCCACTAATGGGATTTAACCTTGTCTAAATGCACAAAGGCAGAAAGACGTAGTGTCTGCTTTTTGAGGCAATTGTTTCTTGCAACCTCTCTGAACATTGGCAGTCTGCCGCTGGCTTTGAGTTGCAGAGGAAAGGGAGCACTTTCTCATGTTCGTTCCTTCTTATTGTAGCATTGTTTTGTTTTTTTCTAGTCAGTCTAATTTATGATTTTTGGGACACTTATTTATATTTGGTTTGAGTAAATAATGTTCTGTTAATATAAGCGATTGTCTTAGTTGTGACCAATCATTGATCTTACCAAAACATGTAAACAGATTTATTTATGTTTCATTTTAGACTCACTCTCTCTTAGCTGAGATCTGTATTGAGTTGAATGAGAGGACCAGTTCTGGTTGTGGTAAACCTACACAATACCTCAATGTAAAGACTTGACAACTAATTCTAACATTTACTGACAGTATTGTATTTAAAGCAACCAAAAGCTTAACCCTTGGATATTCTGCCAGTTATTTCACCTTGCCAACAGTATTGTGTTAGTTCAAATGTGCATTCCAGATTCATTACTTGTCATTTATTTGTGTTTCAAAACCAAATCCTCTAAATGGTGTTGAGTGTAGTAATGCACTCAGTGACATGCTGGGTGTGGGCATATTCCTCTTTATGTATTCTTGAAAAAATGTGTACTAAGGGAAAGCACTTTCAAATAACCGCTTTATACCATATATGCCAGAGTGATTTCAGAAATATTTTGATATGCAGTTGATGATGAAGCATTTCATACTTCATATATGAAGTATCAAGAATGTATGGTCTGTTTAGGTTAATATCTTAAGTAGCCATATTCCTGTGCAAACTCCTAAGTCCAAAGCTAAGCAGATATGACTATTTGTTGTGAAATGTTTTCACACAGTATTTTTGATAAATATAACACTAATCTGTATGATTCTAGGATATGTCTGCTTTATGCAAGAGAAGGCCATTTCATTGATTGACCATGTCCATTCTCTGTTCATGCCTATTCATACTCTGTTATCCACTCTGCTATGAGTATTAGCATGGTGGGAGTACTATACTACAAGGGAAGCGGGTAATGGAATGTCAGTAACGTTTGTCATGTCTTTGAATTCCATACTGTAAAACACTACTGGGACACAATTGAAAAAGTGCTGTAAACATACTGGAATAAACAAATTCATGAATAAAAAAACATGAAAACCAGGCTGTGTGAGCTTGAAATATGATATCGTTGTGTCCATTAAACGTAAAATCTAAATCTGAAAGTCACCTCAAGATAACGTCTTAGGTAAATAGTTAGTTTGGAGATAACAGTACCCATGGAAGTTCATCGACCCTTCTGAGAGATTACTTCTACCTTTTGTCTTGATTTTTCAGTTGTAAATCATATTTGAATAAGTAAGGCCTCATTATGACTCCAACATCAATGGATAAAAGAGTCAAAGGTCATGTCAACTGGTTTTATTAATCAAAATTTAACTGCAACAGGCATGTATCAAAAGGTCAATACGGCAAAGCCTTTACAAAATGGCTTGACACTGAAGTCTTCTTCCCAAAATGGCTGTCGCGACAAAATGTAAACAGTTTTATCAACAGACTTACAGCAAATATACAAATCAGCTAAAATAAGAAAAGCACCTGTAATCGTTCAAAATGTCAACACACACACAAACACATTTTGTGCCATCTGTACAGAATCAAAAAAGACAACCCCAAAAAATTAGGAGATGGAATGTTCAAAGTCACTCATCCGGTTTGTTTCCATATATTAAAAAAAAAGGGTTGAACGAAAGGCAAAGGGATCGGACAGTGCATCAAGAGGACAAGCACACCATGCACTTCATGGGAGTAGTAGTAGTAGTAGTAGTAGACGTAGGAGTAGGAGCTGGTTTGGTCACTTAGCGTAGTTGTGTGCATAGTTATAAGGCATCGGTAGAGTCATCCTCCAGGTCGCATGTGGCTATGAGAGACATTCTGGAGACGGGGAGAGAGTCTCCTTTAGTAGAAGTAAACAGCCAGACAGCTACCTCGAACAGGAACCTTGCTTCCTACAGTACAGTACTCTCTCTTGGCAAAACCCTGAGCGAGTTGACTTGCGTTGGAGTTTCACATGAGACGCATGGTGTGCTATGACAAAGAATGACTGATCCAGGGAGTGGGGGGAGGCACAGGTCTCCGTGCTCTGCCATCACTGCAAGAGCAACGCTTCTTCATTCATCACCTTCTAGAACACCAGGTAGAGTGTGAAGTTCTAGAATGCATTTGTAGAGTAGTCTCGGGTCACTAGTTCTCTCAGAATACAGGTTGTGTGTCCAACATTGTCACCGTTTAGGAGTGCAAGGAGGAGAGAAATACAATGGAGCACAGCTGGCGCTTCCTATGGCATCTGGTGTGTCTGTCTGAGTCTTTGCTCATAGGACTTCAGCAGAAGGGCGACAGTTCAAAACGCAAGTGGTTCTTTTCGCATCTGTGCTTTGAAGGCAAATCGCGGAGCCGACATGATTCATTGAAAGGGACAGAAACAACAGACAGACAGAGACATTTGTAAACAGTCTTCATAGAGGCAGCAAAAGGACTGGGCTTGTCACATTATTATTCTTTTTTTTACATGAGGAGGAAGATTCGTTACGAATGCATCAACACACAGGGCACCTCTGTGTAGTCTTTAAGAGAGCCTCTCCTCTGAACACTCAAGGTATTTCCTACAAAACATTGTTTGTAAATGGCACTTCACAACCAGATGAGTGTACAGTACTCTTCACTCATGTTATTCCCTTAGATTCGCCATCCAAATAGTGGTGTGTTCAATTAGTAATGCCAAAACTACCGAGGACAAATAAATAAAATAAGCAAATAACAGAAAATACAGCAGTAGCCAAATGAGGTATCTATGTATTGCTCTGTCAATGAAAGGAATTAAAATTAAATAAATTAAATAAAATCAGTGGTTTGTCAAGATGGAAGGCAAAAGCAACAAAACATAAGTAAGGTCTTAGGTCCGGGTGGGGCAGTAGGGTGGTGCAGTCTGTACTTATCCCCCCCACCTGCCCCACCCTATCCCCAGTGTGTGGCGAGGCTGTGAGGCCAGGGGTTAGGGCTTAGGGGGTCAAAGGGCAAACGTGGAGTGTCAGGACTCTCTGGTTCCCTGAGGTATTTCTTTGGAGTTGGTTTCTCCCGTGGCTGTTGCCGTAGCGCCGTCTGGCTCGGCAGAGGCAGCTGTGGCTTGTGTTGCCGTGCCGACGGGGCCAGGCTCCGTCTCCTCTGAGCTGGATGTCTGCAGCCCGCTCCAGCTGGCCTTGTTCAGCCCCATGTGGCCCAGCATGGTCTGGGACAGGCGCGTGTCAGAGAACCGGGCCCACTCGGCAAACAACGGCTCCACCACATACGTCATGAAGCCTGGACACACACACACACACACGTAAGGGTGAGACCATGTTCCATTGCATCTCATTAGGTGTAAAGTGGAGGCTGAGAGGGTGGCTCTTGTACAGGTCTGGAAAGATCCTGCCACAGACAGTTCTACAAGTCCTAGTCTTACCGATCTGAATGTTGCCAACGGAGCTGGCCTGGCTGTCACACAGTGGGCTGACTTCAAGTTTGTGCTTCTTCTCAATGTCTCCTACAGAGGGACAGAAAACAGAAAACACACATTTTGATCAAGGGGGGGAATGAGAGGAGCAGGCAGTCAAGTGGAACAACAACAAGACTGAGAATGAGTGAGAACATGAGAGGGGAGAAGAGGGTACCTTGATGGAAGAACTCCTCTGTCACTTTCTCACTCCACTGTTTACTGAGCTCCCAGGGCCTGCAGGGGTTGCAGATGTCTGCACACTTCAGAGCCATCTGCAGAGGGTTACAATGGTTGGTTAGAACCCCCCACAGTTTCCTCAGGCACAACTGTACGTCTATGACACGGCTGGTAAGAGCCACAATGGTTGGTTAGACACCCCCCCCCCCCCCCCCCCCCCAGTTTCCCCAGGCACCACCGTTTGTCTATGGCCCAGCTGGTAACTGACCTGCAGGAGGAAGTGGCGGTGGCTGGCGTTGCTCAGGCAGAGGTCCTCCTGGTCAAGGTGTGTACGGAACTTGGTCAGGTACTCATTCTGTCGGCTGATATCGGTGGCCAGGATCAGAGAGCCCAGCTGTCTCTCCATGTTCAGGCTGAAGAGTCAACAAACACAGCAAACAAATTCAATAAATCGTGATACTATAATGTACACTTCAATGTCTATGACTAAATGCTAATGAAAGCTAGTATATTCTGATAATCAACAATCTTTAGATGAGTACTGTGCCCGCAACCAACAACAGAATTGGCCTAATCTTTGACTCAAGTAGCACAGGTAAAGAGTAAAGAGTTACTGTTACACTGACCTGTCCTCAGCAGGCAGGTGAGAGAACAGGTCGGTCTCTCTGAGCAGGCCCACCGCAGACCTCCAGTGGTGGTTCTCCAGAACCGAGGTATTCTACACGTGCACACACACACACACACACACACACACACACATAAACATCATTATTATCGTTAAATGGCTACCACCACAGGAGAATTTGACAGTAGGAGCCTCTCCTACCCTGTAGAGTGTGGCCAGGTAGTGGTTGGTCTTGATGAGGAAAGGCTGGTTGACCCCGGGGTGGTCCAGGTCATGAGTGGCGGCCGCTAGCAGGCCAGCAGGATGTCACAGGCAGTGAGAGACTTGGCGAGCTACACACACACACACACACACACACACACACACACACACACACACACACACACAACTGGTGAAAGGTGTATCAAGTGGAATTCAAGTAATTCAAGTCCAGTCCACCTCACTGATACATGCATTTCCAGTCCACCTCACTGATACTAGCCTGTCTGTGTCTCTCTCTGTGTCTGTCTGTCTCTCTCACCTTGGGTTCTCGTAGGTAGCAGTACATGGCCTGAGTGACATCGGCAGCGTGGACAGCGTTGTGGTAGGGGTTGTGGCTGTGGTAGTCCTCCTGAACCATCACTAGGAACCTCCACAGCTTCACCATGTCCAGCTGGAACAGCTCAATCAGCCCATACTGGTTAAACAGGTGCAAGGTCAGGGTGACCAGACTGTTTCCTGGAGAGAGGGAGTGATAAAGGGATGATATTGTCAGTTATGTCCTACATCAGATAGATGAGAGAGATGAGGAAGGAAAAAGACCTGTATACAATTGTTTATGAGGGAATATGTTGCACACATTGAAATAAGGTAGGAGATAAGAGGTGATCATTCACAATCATTCACCCTAACCAATAATCAGTATACTCCTTATACTATGGGCCATAAGACCAATGGTCAGGACCATTTCAGGTTTGTGGAAAAAAAGGTGATCTTTTGTTGTGGTTGTGGGGTACTGCATTTTGATGCACATCACGTTTGTCACAAAGAAGGGGGGTTTCCTCATTCCTCAGTTTGCAAGTCAAACAGCAGAGGGCGCCAGTGTCTAGAAATGTCCTGCTGAGTTGGGAAGAGTACTGTGTGCGCAGTAATGTTGCCAGCACTGTATCACTTCTGCTGCTGTGATGATGACAATACAAAGACCTGGGTGAGGCTTACATGGGAGAGACGCACACACACACACACACTTACTTACTTAGTGGCCATATTCATACATTGATGCACATATTTCAAAAGGGAGGGACATTTCATTAAAAAAAAAAGGAAAAAAAAATAAACATACCGTTCGTTAATCTGTTGAAGAGGAAAATGTCAAAATTCCAGGTCCCCACCTTTTCCAGCATGCACTGTAGAAGAAAGCAACACATGTGAGTGTACGACAGAGTGAAAAACCATCCCAATGTAGCATTCTACTATCACATATTTACACGTCATTTACACTAGATCAGAGTCAATACAAGTGTCTCAGTATTGGTATGTATGTATGTATGTATGTATGTATGTATGTATGTATGTATGTATGTGTGTGTGTGTGTAAGGTGGTCAGACCTTGGCCTGGCCAGTGTAGTCCTCGTCCAGGAAGGGGAGGGGGTTCAGGTGGGGCGTTCCCCGGAGCAGACGAGACGAGCGGAGGTACCTCTGGAAGCTCAGCAGCCTGCCGATCCTCCTACCAGATACTGCCGAACCTGAGCCGGGGCGGGCTGCACACACATACACAGACACACACACGCACACGCGCACACGCACAGACACAAAGAGAGAGTGAGAGAGAGAGAGAACATGGCTTATTCAGACAGGATGTGATGTTCAGAATGTTGTGAAAAGAGGGACAGAGTGTATAGACCAAACATAGTTCCCTGTTAAATATGATGGAGGGATGTCTGTTGTGGGACACAGAACATGAGGGCTGAATGGACAGGAGAGGTTCCTCTCAGATCAGTGGGAAAGGCAAGGATGAAAGGAGGCCATCTACGTATTGAGGCAAAGCAATGGAGCCATTCATAGAGACCAGGGGGGGACTCTGTGTCTTCATGTACGGCCTTTCTTAGGCTTCCACACTAAAGCCCAGGGGCGTATGTATGTATTCCAAAGATATTTATTTGAATGACTATTTGAACTAGCTTGAACTGTTATAGAATAGAATAAGTGAGTAAGAGTGAACTCACTAACTGAACTGAAAGAAACAACAGAATCATTGAATAAGAATGAGAGAACAGAACAAAACAAATGATTGATGGATACTGCATTCCTGTGAGGTCAGTGGATTTAAGGCTATGAACTCCACTATTGCCAGAGTGTGCGCATACACACACACACGCATACACACACACACGCATACACACACACACGCATACACACACACACACACAGGCACACACACACGCACTCACACACGCACTCACACACACTGCTGACACAGCCGCCCACCCATAAGCCTACTGCCTGGATACACACACACACACACACCAGTTACAAGTCGTGCTTTGTCAGTGGCCACACACACACACACAGCCTGGAAAAGCCATGGTCCCACTCCGGAAGCACGTCAGCATTCCGAGGAAGGCCATGAGTTGAAACCAGGAAGTGAGTACACACGGAGTCAGTGTCTGTGTCTGGACTGACTGGACCGGGGGAGTCATACTGACTGGACCGGGGGACTCATACTGACTGAAGCCGGGTTCACGTTCAGTGTTGGGGTTAATTCCAGTCAAAGCATAGAGTGATTTGAAAACTCAATTCATGAAACTGAAATTCATTCACGCATGAGGAACTTTCTAAATGTCACCTCAATTCGGGAAATAAAAGAGGAATGTCCCCAACCTGGTTCCAAATCAGTACACAAATACACACTGTGAGGGAAAGAGGGTTTCTTATCAGTGTGTGAAATAAACAAGCTATGCGGAAACATCCATCCATCCATCCATCCATCGGTCTGGCGTAAACAGATGAGGCGTTAAGAGGCTCAGGTTGTAGCCAGCCAGGTAGTGCGGGTGTTCTATCTCTCAGTCAGGGTGGCAAAGCTAGGTATCTATTGTTGTTGTTGTTGTTGTTGTTGTTGTCGTCATACTCACAGTGCAGAGTCCTGAAATCGACGTACAGGTACGGGTGGGAGCCTCTTCGTTCTGGTTCAAACCCAACCTGGCTTCTCACTCTCACATCTCCTGGAGGGAAACAACACACACGTCCTCAAGAGACATGCCGCTGGGCAGGGACAGCTCACGCTCTCACACACGTTCATACACGCCTTCACACATGTCCATACACACACAACAACAAACATAGTGACATAGTCTCTCAACAGCTGGTCTACTCTAGTGTTAGTGCTCTACTACACCCGTAGTAGGAGAAGCAGGAGGGACGGACACCCAGGCCTGTGCTTCTTCATACCTAGGCCAACCTACGCAGAAGAGCACTGAGAGGATGGTGCTGCTATGGCACTGGCCCAGGCAGGCAGGCAGGCAGGCAGGCAGGCAGGCAGGCAGGCAGGCAGGCAGCCCAGGCGGTTCTGATGTTAGATTAGTCATTCAGCAGTGCTGTCATTCAACAGATGGCTCTCTACAACACAGTACAGTGGAATGGCAATCTCACAGCATGGCACTACCTCCGGACTGATTTCTGTGTATGTGTGTGTGTGTGTTGTATGCGTTGATCAAATCAAACCATACAGTTTTTCTCTCTCTCTCTCTCCCTCCATCTCTCTCCCACCAGCTTGTTACTTACGTGAGAGCAGCTGTTTGAATATTACACAAGTAATAATAACAAATAATACTATGCATTCATATAAAACCCACAGATGATTTGAAGTACTCTTTGCCCAAATCAATTGTCAAAGTGGGTGAGTCAAGCTTCATGCTTGAGCAAAACAGTAAACCATGGAACGTTAGTAAAACAATAAGCCACAGCTGCAAACAGCAGCAGGCATCTAATCTCTCAAAGGAGTAGCACAGGCAGAACAAGAAGAATAACTTCCAGAAGAAACTACGTGGGCTTGCGCAGTCTTATTCTTTGGTTCACTGACAGAACAACACTAACCTGATCAGGAAATACCGGCTCCTAATTAAACTGTTAACTGTCTGCGGCGTTAGCATCAGGCTACTCAGGAAGCGGCACACAAAACAAGTAAACCCAAAGCAAAGTCCTAAGATAAGATAAGCAAGATAAGCGCTTTATCATTATCCATACACTAACCATAAGATACCCAGTGGCAATGGCTTCTGAGGAGATACCCTGTATGGAATCTGCCATGACCGCACGCCCTGTTGACTCACCATGGGTACAACGTCTCTCCCCCCCACACATGCAGTCTAATCTGGCTGGTAGATGGTGGGAGGACTCCCTGTGGTGCGTCCGGTAGAAGCAGAGTAGACCCCTGGCATACACACAGAGGGCCAGAGCATTCCACAAGCCTCTCTACCCAGCGGGGGGGAACTCAACTGTAAACCTCTGCCTCACTAAATCTGATCAAAATACTAGGGGAAAAAAAAAAAAAGGCTTAAATACTGGTGAAGCAGACTTTTGGTCATGGAGAGATTATCAAAATGGCCAGGGATTGGCCGTTTTGAGTCACCGTGCACAGGCTACGAGTCCCTCTCCATCTCTCAATCCATCCACCCATCTATCTATCTATCTATCCAGCTGTCCATCTTCCAATCTCACTGGCAAGCCCAATAACATATCAACAGAAGATTAACCTCTCATTTCCCTCATTTACTTGAGAGCTAAATTGTGTGTGCGTGCGTGTGTGCTGGGGGGGGGGGGGGGGGTGTTGTGACAGTGGGCAGTACTTACCTAGCATACGAATGTAGAGGGCCGTTTGATCCGAACTGTCATAGGAGATAGCCCCTCGTCTCTGGAGGGGGGAGAGAGAGAGAGAGAGAGAGAGAGAGAGAAAAGAGAAATGAACAATCAGCCAAAAAAGGATAAAAACATAAAGACTACTACCTTCAGTGAATCAGAGCAACGTTACTTTGACCAAGTCATATACGTAGACAGAGAGACACAAGAGGAATGGCATCAAATACTAGACACGTTGGTCGGAATCCGAACTCGAGGTCCGTGTGCGTAGCTCCCATCGTCGCGTAAACTGACATCACTGCAAGATTTATGCAAATCTTGGAGTGACGCGCGCCCACCCTTTGAGATTCACGGCGTTCTGTTCTGTTTGAGTTGACACGTTAAAACTGATAAAACCACGTTTCACCGCAGTATCTATCACAACAGCGCGATAAGACACAGAATGTTCCCATTTTTACCAGGGTGTGTGAGAAACACACACATGCTGCACACGTACGCACGCACTCACTCACGCGCACACCGGTTCCATGAGCATTCACCTAGTAAATGGCAGTGCAATTCCTGTGGGACATTAAGGCACAATACAACTAACACGACACCTAGGAATTTGGGAACAGTTGTGTACGGCCTTACCCAACAACTTGCACGAGACAAACAAATGGGCCAAAGAAGCCTGTATACAAGCTTGATTGAGAAGCTGGTCAACCCCCAGAGTTGGCTTCACTCGGTGGGAAACCCTGTAGCGTGTCTCCAGGGGGAACATAGGAGAGAGGCTGAACAGTACAGTAGCAAAGAAAACCTTATTGAGTTAATCGCACCTCATTTCCTTCTGTAATAGGCTCCTCTCGACCAGTGAAGTTAGAGCAAAGCAGCTTGGTGATTACTGAAGAAGCAGACATACACTCACGTTCTGTGGGCTTACTGAGCACGCAAGAGCAGAGGAGGGGGGGGGGGTTACTGGGCAAGCAAGAGCAGAGGGGGGGGGGTTACTGGGCAAGCAAGAGCAGAGGAGGGGGGGGGGGGGGGGTTACTGGGCAAGCAAGAGCAGAGGAGGGGGGGGGGGGTTACTGGGCAAGCAAGATAGGACGAGAGTGACAGCGAAGGGGGGAGAGAGAGTAGAGAGAGAGAGAGAGAGGGTGAAGAAAGAAAGTGTGTTTTAACAAGCCTGAGATGGAGAGACAAAGGGAGGTAGAAAGGTCATTCGTTATGACTGGAACTGAGAGACAAGTAGGGAGGAGCATCATAGTGAGTTTGTGGAACTTAACTCAGCTTTACAAGACAAGGAGGATGCAGGGTCTTCCTATGCTTCATCCGTACAAAGGCCTAGTCCTGTAACTAAGTGTCTGGCCTGACTCAGCAAGTTGCTATAGAACTCAGCAAGTAGCACGAGAAAGGACATGATGCACAAATGCGCGCGTGCGCGCACACACACACACACACACACACACACACACACACACACACACACACACACACACACACACACACACACACACACACACACACACACACACACACACACACACACACACACACACACAGCTGATCCTTGCTGGGCTGGTGTGTTGGCATACACCTCTCTATGCAGCTCACACCCATGGCAGGAGGGAGGGAGACTCCAGGCCTGGTCTCCCCCATGGTGCTGCCCTCCCCTGGGGCCGCCCCCCCCCTTCCCTCTCCTCCCCTTCCCTCCCCTCCGTCCCCTCCCAGCATGCTGGCTGGCTCTCTCTCTCTCTCTCTGGGCTCAGGCCCGGTCGGGGTGTCCCCAGATGGCACACCACTCTGCCTGTGACGCCAATCGGCTCAGCCAATTTGCATACATGATTTTTATCCATTACCATTCTCTCCAGCTCTTTTTTTTTCTTCTCTTTCTCCCTTTTCCCTCTCTCATCCCCTCTGGGCTCTCCTCTCTCTTCTCTCTCTTCTCTCTCTCCTCTCTCTGTCTCTCTTTCCTCTCTCTTCTCTCTCTTCTCTCTCTGTCTCTCTTTCCTCTCTTTTCTCTCTCTTCTCTCTCTGTCTCTCTTTCTTCTCTCTCTTCTCTCTCTCCTCTCTCTGTCTCTCTTTCCTCTCTCTTCTCTCTCTTCTCTCTCTTCTCTCTCTCCTCTCTCTTCTCTCTCTGTCTCTCTTTCCTCTCTCTTCTCTCTCTTCTCTCTCTGTCTCTCTTTCCTCTCTCTTCTCTCTCTTCTCTCTCTGTCTCTCTTTCCTCTCTCTTCTCTCTCTTCTCTCTCTCCTCTCTCTTCTCTCTCTCCTCTCTCTTCTCTCTCTGTCTCTCTTTCCTCTCTCTTCTCTCTCTTCTCTCTCTGTCTCTCTTTCCTCTCTCTTCTCTCTCTCCTCTCTCTTCTCTCTCGAATGAAAAACAAAACGCTTTGAAGCCATATTCTCCCACAATGCAACTGATAACGACTGTAAACATTTTTTATTTTTTTTAAATAAACGTCAACTCACACAGTGGGAAAGGGGTTTATTGGCGCAAAAATACTGCATTATAACAGGTTGGAACTGAATGTGACAAAAACATATTTTAAAATAATGTTGCGTGCTACTCATGTGCTACTTTGATTCAGTTCCCGTCTGGAAGTGCTGTTTTACTATTGAAGATGTTGTGTCTGTCTGCAACCATTTAATTACCATTGTCACTGATACACACGCTGTAACTACTCCTTAAACCAAGATAAGGAACAGGGTGTGTCCTCCATTGACGTAAGCAAGCACAGGCACACACACACGCGCACACACACACACACACACAGTTTGGGTGTGTCTCTCTCACTCTGACCCTGTGTGTCCTCTAAACTCACATGACGGGGGCCAATCCAAAGCTAATATTTTACCGGCTAGCAAACAGCTTGAATCATCATGGGTAATCTGCCGAGCTGTATTTTACTGTCAACAGCCCCCTGTGTTTACACACATCGCCGGCGGTTAGCGTGTGAGTAATATGGACCGTGTGTGTGTGTGTGTGTGATGGGGTGGGGGGGGGGCTTGGTGCCATGAGGCGAATAGCTCAGTCATACTCACATGGGCAGAGCACAAGGCTGGCACTGAGCTTGGTGAAGGGCAAAGTAACCTGCACTGCTAGAGCCCACCCCTTCCACCCCTTCCACGCCTCACTGCACGCGCACACACGCACGCACACACACACGGTTGGCACTGATGTGGGTATAGCTCTTTGAGGGATGGCATAATCAAAGAGATGGTGGTAGGACCACTTTATCAATGTCACAGTGCGGGGGGGGGGGGGGGGTCACCTGCGCCCAACCGAGCCGCTGTCTTACTACTATCACACACACACACAGTCAACTGGCAGGCGTTTCCTTATAGAGAGACCCGACGTGTTCATGCATTGCAACCCACCCTCTCACTCATTCCATTCTCTATCCCTTTCCCTGAAATGTGACCTCATTCACTTCCCCTCATTGATTGACCAGGAACAGCCTGGTGCGTCCCGTTAGGAACCCCCTCCTAGCCCCAAGCTTATACTAATCTAACGCGTTTTAATAGCCTAGTCTAGCGTGGCGTAGCCTTCTGCTGCCAGGATTAACCTCTACGACAGAGGTCGGGACCAATAGTGAACACACAGGCCCTGGTGTCAGACTGAGACAGTCCTTATCAGTCAAATCACCACCAGGCCCCCAGGGCGCCCCTCCCCCACGGCAAGCAGGGGTCACTCTGTTGGGGGTTCAAAGGTCACAGGTGACAGGAGGACAGACCCTTCAGGCCTGGCCTGGGCCGTGTGACTCTTTCCGTCAGACACTGCCGCTTGGGGTCGGCGGCGATTGTAAATGTTTGACAGTATTTTATAACTCCAAAGAGATCAAAAGACGCAAAACCCACACCGAGTCATGTGACTGTCTGAACAAAAAAAAGGTGTGTCTACAGTGTGCCTTCAGTCTGCAGCAAGTGTTGGTGTTGTTGTAGTGAATGTTTGTTTAAGCCAGACCACGGGTAGGCGGCTATTACTAGAACCTAAACATACATCCGTCAACAGCCTGACTGAAACCACCCCCCCCCCCAAAAAAAAAAAACCCCATCCCTAACCAAAACGACCGAAAGTCGCCGACACCTCTCAGATAAACTTGATGAGATGCCGGGTCTAGGGCCCTTACGTTGGAGTTCAACAGAGTCTAGTGTATTCTGTTCCCTCGCACACAGACTTCCCTGTTTTAGCCACAGTGATAAACCGCTACTTCCTCATGTCATAAAAAAACCAGAGGGTTCTCGCTGAGGACATCCCATAGACAAGACAGTACGGGTCAAACTAAGGAGGAAGCCAGCAGTACTCCTATAAACTCTGACATATCAGCCACACACATACGGACGCACACACGGACACGCACACACACACACACACACGGACACGCACACACGCACACACGGACACGCACACACACATACATACGCACACACAGACACACAGTCTGTAAACTCACAGAGATAAAAAGCAGCTGGACTCAGCACAGATTCATAAACTGAAAGCTTCCTCCTGAGTTATGGCCTCTTGCTGTGCAATGCTCTGTAGCGGGATGGCACATTCCAGTAAGTGAGTGCTAGGCCATAAACCTGGTCTTTACTGCACAGGTTGTACGTGTGTGTGTGTGTGTGCCAGCCGCTGCTTACAAAGCCACAGATTGCGTCTACCTGTTTTATGGGCACACACTCCACTCCAGCACACTCTGGGGTCTGTGAGGGCATTAGGAGGACCAGAATGGCCCAGAGGGGTAGGAGAGAGGCTGGGCAGGGAACGAGCTGGTGGTGTCACAGCAAACACGCTCCCCTCTCACTTAAAGACCCGGGGTGGCGAGCAGAGCAGAGGCATTATTGTCAGCCAGTAATAACACATCTGCAACCAGTGCTTTTTTACTGGTCCGGAGAAGTGTCATAAACTCATTTAACGTTTATTATTTTTTTCGTTTTTTTGGGGGTTTTTTGAACACAGAGAGGTTTAAAGAGCCTTGTATAAATGTTCTCTTAGCAGTGCTCTATCAAACCACAGGGGGGGGGGGATTTTTGTGTTGCCACCAGACCCCCCCCCCCCCACACACACACACACACACACACACACACACTCCACATCAATGCCAATCTTCCCCAGCTCATTGCTGCAAATGAGAAGGTCTTCTAGATCACCTTACCCAGTGAAACAACGGGTCAAACGATTAAAAAAAGGACTGAAACAAAGCCAACAGTCAGCGCCTGGAGAAAGACAACTACACCCTGACACACTCCCACACGACAGCCAAACGTTAGCCTGAGCACAAACACACGGCAACAGACGTCAGTTTGACCTTATGCTATATCAGTTGCGGTGTTGATGTGTACCGCCGCCTTCTCACGGGCTACTCAACACTGCAGCACAACAACAGAATGGTCATGTGACAGGGGGGCCCCTCTGAGAGAGAGAGAGAGAGAGAGAGAGCTCATCTGTCTGCATAGCTAAACAACACAGAGAGAGAGGGAGCGCAGTGATCTGCATAGCTAACAACCAAGAGAGAGACAGAGAGGGAGAGAAAGAGAGAGGGAGCTCAACTGTCTGCATAACTAAACAACCGAGAGAGAGAGAGAGAGAGAGAGAGAGAGAGAGAGAGAGAGAGAGAGAGAGAGAGAGAGAGAGAGAGAGAGTGAGTAACAGTCTGCATCGCTAAACAACCAAGAAAGAGAGGGGGGGGGGGAGAGAAAGAGAGAGAGAACAAATGAAAAAGGGCCTACATTGGCTAAACAGCCTTAGGCTGAGGATGCAGGGAGTATATACTGTCAGGTTTGTTTGGATCCTGTTCAAATACAAATCCCCCCCCCCCCCAAAACCCTGCAAGAGTGAGGTTCTGAAATGAAAAGTCCCCCTTTGTTCATTGCAGTTAAGGCCTATTTCACAAACTATTTGTTTTTATTCTGGCCATGTAGGGGTTAAAGTTGCATGGTTGTGAAACACCAGGCTCCGAACAGCTCCTTCAGCATTCTTACCACATCCTGAACTACGTCAATCCGACGTCACAGCGTGAAACCCTTATCGCCCCAGTGAAGATCAACAAACTTAAAACTCCCTCAAAAATGTGCACTATTGTACACTCCCAGAGCCACTCGTCTGATCTGTCCTACAGAAAAACAAGCAGCCGTTATCTCCCCCAGTTTGCGTAGCGAGCTGTATAATATTATGCAAATCTCTTTTTCCTGTCGTAAATCAGCATGTGACTAACCGCTCTCATCAATACTGTGTATCTGTTTACATATTGATTTTTATATCTCGGTTACACAAAACATTACAAAAAGTCAATTGCACAGTCTTTTTCAGAGAGGAGGTGTGTGTTACTGAGATCAATCGATGCCACAGGCACAGACAGGCACACGGCATTGAGAGCTTACCAAGGCCCTGCAGTGGGCTAGAACAATGTGGACCGCCACTCACACACAGCAATGCCATCCCAAAAACTCTGGAGTGCGTGCGTGTTTTCCCCAAAACTCTGGAGAAAGACTGTGAGTGTGCATGTGTGGGTGCGTGTGTGCGTGCATGTGTGGCATGTGTGTGTAATGCAAACCACATGATCAAATGACTGTGTCCTCCTACTCTTTGTCCTGTACACCAGGACCTTTCATAGTGTGTGCCAAGATAATGTCTATTTCACTTCTCGGGTGCACACTGTGTTTACAATCCACTTGGACGTATCCAAAAGTGAGACCTAGCATACATGTACATAAATGAAGCCTTTTATTCCATGTCGCTGCTGCCATTGTCCATTTCAACTGCTACGCCTCTACTAGAGCATATTTCACACCCATTCACATGGATATTCTTGAGCACAAAAAACACATTCTTCTCTGACTTCATCTTTTCTTGAACCCTACTCCTTAGCCCTCTGTTTACAAGAGGAAATGTCTTCATCTGACAGAGAGAGAGAGAAACAAGAGAGTCAGAGAAAAAGAGGGACTGAAACTCAGGCCATCTGTGAGTTTGGCAGAGAGCCAAACCACTGCCCCCAGAGCCTGGGCACATGTTTAACTGCCCCCAGAGCCTGGGCACATGTTTAACTGCCTCTCTCTGCAACAGTAGTCTGTCTCTGCTTCCACAAACAACAGTGCAGTGGAACCACACACAAAAACACAGCAGCCACAGAGGAAAGACAATGTTTAGAGAGAGCAAGTAATTGCTCTATGGCAAGGAGTGTGTGTGTGTGTTTACTGTCCGTGTGCTGTGCTAACCGTGTACAGTATGTGTGTGCGTGCGTGTGCATGTGTGTGTGTCTGCTAAGGTTCACCCCAGTAATGTATTCAAATACGACCGCCAATTTAAACATAAAGACAAGGGAAAGAAATACCTTGCAGCCGAAATAGCCACAATCATAACTTTCCATCTTTTTGTTATTGTTTTTGCAATAATACATTATTCCAAGGGGGATACGTCTTTACCGGGTAGGCCTACTAGCACTTATCTAAACCTTATAATTCAATATCACCTGACAAAAAAATAGCATGCAAATGCAGCCATTGTTTCATGGGAACCCCACTTAACACTACAAAGCCTGTTGCTTGTTGCAAGTGTGCCATTTTCCACAACAAAGGAGCCCAAGGAGAACACACAGTCCCACCGCTAGCGAATGAGTTTTGGCCCACTCAAGAGAAACAACAGGCAAACATGACCCAGAAACATAATAGTATACAGTCTGTGTTTGTACACAATAACGGGGGGGGGGGGGGTGATCTTGTGCTGCGCTGAGCTGGGGGTTCTCCTGGGGGTCTCGGGGCGTCCGCTCCGCCCTGTGTGGGGGGTCTGTGAAGTTGAGTCCGTCACAGTGCACTGCTCCAGAAAAGGACTGCTAATGTGAGACACAGACAACAGAACCTTCCTCTATACCACAATCCCCCTCTAACACACACACACACACACACACACACACACACACACACACACACATCACTTCCAGGGTAGAACACAAAGGCCTGTAGTGATGGATGAGGGATGGAAGGATGGATAGATAGATAATTGAATGAAGCCTTTCTGGTCAATCTATTCCACACCACCTGAGAGCCCAAGTGAACCCCAGAACATTGAGAGTACGAGCTGTATATCAGTCTTTTGGTGTGTGTGTGTGTGTGTGTGTATAGTGGGGGGCTGTAATGGTGTGGAATAGTGTTTGAAAACAGACACACATGGGTGGTTATGTGGAGCAGTGTGCTTGACAAAAGGCAAATGGATGGCCCACCAAAGGGACCCACACTCAACTGTGTCTCAATGCTTGGTTAATGTGTTTGAGATGCTTTGGAATGCTATGGGAGTGTTGTACAAGAGTAGGATCAGGAGAGCTGATGTGAACAGATCAAATGGACACAATTATTCTGTAAAATGGCTCCACTATCAACCACCAACAAGATAGTGACGTGGATGTCCTCTATGTTGATGGGGGGGCACCTCCAAATCAACTCTGAAGATGTAAAGCCTCATGTATTGAACCCTAACCATCCTCGAGTTAAAATGATGCCCCCGGGATTTACAACCATTATCTATCTATCCATCCTTCCATCCCTCAACGATCTTGAGGGACTGTAACATTCTGCCTTTCACTAAAGTTTGCCTATAAAAGACACCGGAACTTTGAACTAAGCTTTAGTGCAAATCTGCAGAACTAGGACTAGGCAATACCATTATGAGAAATCAGGGACAGGGAGTTCAGACAGGGCTTTAATGATTTAACGTCACTCTGTAAATGTGTCTCGATTAGAACACACTAGAAGAACAAAAAGAACAGCGGCACGGTCCTCCTATACACATACTAGTCTCCCGAGACAGTTGTTAGTAACGGTAACATTGCAGGGCACTGTATTGCAACACTGTCTCTGCAACAAGTGTAATATTGTAACAATTCAGAAACTGTAGTTTGTTCACTGACAGGTTCATTTGTGGCCCTCATCATGCAAAAGTTGAGGATATTGACCTGCAGTAGCTGTGTAAGCTTCAGAATAGTAAACGACCACCTGAAAGATTCCCATGTCACTCGCATAGGTATGAGATTCCAATGAATGAAAGTACCCCTGGCATTATTTGTCAGCAAACGCATATAGTATCTGGGCAACACGGCGATGCGAGATCATTTACCTAAAAACGATGTGAAATAATGAGGTGTTACCTGTGACAGCTGTCGCGGGTCAGGGGCGCCGAACAGCGACGAGCTGGAGCTGAAACTAATGGCTCCCCTCCGGCTGAGTACATGCTTGGGTACCGGCCTGTCTAGAGGCAAAACCGGTAGCTGATAACATACTTCCATTGAACAAAGTCAGAGCTGGATCCAGTTCAAAATTCAAATAAAAAAATAAAGCAAATAAAAGCCAAATAAATGGTCAAAATAGGAAACAA
Organism: Argentina silus; assembly: GCF_951799395.1. Lineage (NCBI taxonomy): Eukaryota > Metazoa > Chordata > Actinopteri > Argentiniformes > Argentinidae > Argentina > Argentina silus. The sequence goes on along the minus strand of NC_139655.1, from coordinate 29,735,733 downwards.
AATGCAGGGGAATAAGAGGACTGGTTGCAAAGCCTCTTTTATTGTGGGGGGAAATCTGTAAATGCATGCGATGTAGGGTACTTCTTTTTGTTCTGGGAGACTTTCAACTTGTCCAAATCGCCGTCATTGATATCTATGTTTCTCTTTTCGTGTGTCTCGTTTGGTCCCATTCTCTTCTGATTTTAGTCATGCTGCTTCTGCCTTCGCTCCTTTCCTCCTGTTTCCACACAGAACCGGGCCCACAAGGACGAGGCCTCTATATTTATTGTATCTTTATAAAAACGCTTCCTCATTTTTTTCTCCAAAAAACTCCTCTCAGACGTGCTTCATCGTGACATGGCTCCGCAGTGTGTCCAAATCAAAACAAAAGGCACGACCACTTCAAAAATGATAGCTATCGATGTAAGGCTACAACACCGGTGGATGAAGTGAAATAAATCGTACAAGGAAAATAGCTATGTGAACTTGCCTTTCCACTGGCTCGGTGGTATTCATACAGATTTTCAGTGCTAGAAGAGACACTATCAACATGTATTCTGTCTTTTTTTCTCAATGCAAGCATTAACAGCACCCGTAATTCACCACACATCGGACTCACTCAATGCAGCAGCTGTGTTATAAAACAGAAAGTGTCCGGCTCAGACTCAGAGGGAAACCCAACGTCCATCTCATCCGAGCGCAGTGTCCAGCGTAAATATTGGCACGTCATGCAAAATGAAGGTAAAACAAAAGAGCAAAATGTGAACCAAGATACAACGATTTTCCTATAACTACCTAGCTATCTTCCTAAACATTATAGTCTGGTCTAGAGCACACAAACACCACCTGCCAGAGATGGAGCTGTTGGAACGCTTACAAAACGAACGCCCTTGTCCGATTTGTCCAATAGCGGCGTGACTACCAATGCCACATGTTTGATGATTGGGCAATGTTATATTATTAGGTTGTGACAGGCTACGCTATTGGCTAGACGTTCAGGGTAATCCCGAGACCGATTTGAGCAGTCGGACCTCCACAAGGGTATTCCACCGGGTTTGCCCTACAGCGGTCCACATCATTGCCTGTGATTACCTTTCGTGCATGAGTCATTCAGTTGTACTTGAGAAATGGGACACACTGCTTAGCAGTTTTCAACGTGAGGCGATATAGGAAAGCAACCGTTTAAAAAAAATAAAAAAATAAAAAATGTGGGAAATGTGGGAAACAAATGTTTATGTGTGTGAATGCTGGAATGTATGGCAGTTTTTTCACAATAACAAAACATATAATATTTAATTTGCAATTACTGTACAAAGACAATATTTATCTACCTTTACATAGTTGCCTATCTTCAAGTATTTTTGTCCATAAAGAATCATGAATGATGATGGTGGAGCCATCCTATAAAAAAAAAACGTTAAAAAAAACCCGTTATTTTCCCATCTTCCCATCGACTCTTAGCAAGAGACAACAATAATCTACGGTGACTCTGTCAATGAAAGTCGAGAACAGAAGTCATGTGAGACCTATTACGTTTTATGTCAGGCTGACCTACCATCTATTACCTGTCAGACGGAGGCTATTGTTGCTGTCATTTTCATTTTGGAGTAGCCTAATGCATTGCGACCACTTTTCTAAGAAGCCAAAGCATCATTCGTTGCAATTTCCCCGAAATGCTGCTCCCGAACCATCTTGAACATTTTTTTTATTAGAAGTTGTTGTCTTATGCAGGGGAGGATAATGGCGAGCTGTACCATGGCAACAGTAAGGCTGAATGCCAGTTGAATGCCATCCCTCCATCCCTCCATCCCTCCCTCCCTTCCATGGCTCTGAATGCAATTCCTCACAATCACACCCCCTGCCTTGAGGTCCTACATCTAATCCAGGCAACGGAGGCAACATTGTGGCAAAGTGTTCGGACAACTAGTCAGTCACCCACTGCGAAGGTTGAAAACTCATGATGGAGGAGCACCATATCGCCTTAAGTCATAGATTAGATATCCTTCAACTAGTGTTGCGTTAAGCAGTCATACATATTTGTGCATGTTTTTGGTAGATTAACACATTTTCTCCATACCACTATACCTCTGAAATTAGATGTTCTGTCTGGTGTGTGTGTGTGTGTGTGTGTGTGTGTGTGTGTGTGTGTGTTTGTGTGCGCTCCACTAATGAATTTCTCCAACCGCCTGTAGCGCACGCACATTGGTCATTCGGCAAACATGTAGCCACAGTATTCATTGTCAAAGCCTCGGGGGGTTGTGGGAAGAGAAGGAACAGGTGAGTTGCATACCTGCTGATTCCTCCAGGGGCCACGGGTATCTGCTTGCAGTCTCCCGCCTCCTCCTTTGTCTCTGTGACAGCCCTCTGGGAACCAGGGAATCAACCATGGTCTTAATTGATTTGCCTGTTAACATGTGAATGTACTGTGGGCCTCTTGATGATAAGAGCTTCTGTTAAATGACTGGCAGTAATGGATTCCAATCAGATAGACAGTCATAACAATTCGACTCCATTAATTCATACTGTAGGCTACATTTCCAAAAGCCCTTATATTTGTTCACCTCACCCGAGGCACAGCTTGCACAAGAGCTAGTACCTATTAGTAACTGTGTAGTTATCCATATGTGCATAGCCTGCCATAACGTGCCATAACATGTTGTTGTGGTAAACGTTAGTGTCAACCTCCCCGCCCCACCCCCTTTTTGAGCGTTGAGATTTTTTAGCCCTGGTTTACCGCTGTTGTCAATCTGACAATCCTGCATGTGTGTAGCGCCATCTTGTGGCGGAAGAGAACTCCTACAAGAATTGCCCTTAAAATATAGTCAATGTACCAAAACAAAAGTTTTCGTTTAGCACAGGGCAAAGGACACTTGCTGTCTGAGAGGAACCAGAGACCGGACACTGATATTTCCATCACACTGACATGCTAGTAAAGATGTAAAAGTTCTGAAGTTTAACCTTGTCTGCAGTTTCTGAACAAACTAAGAAGAACTCGAGTAGAGTGCTCAACTGTGAGGAATGCCAGAGTCAGTTACAGATACTAGTGTTGGAAAGGTATAAAGTATTACGGGGTGAATAAGGTATTTACGCTTAGACCATGTTCATTTATGTCAATACCGTCCATACCGTGTCCACGTGTATTTTGACGTTATTATACCAACTCAGTATATGTTTATTAAACATTGTCCAAATTAAACAAACATCACAAGGCATGGTCAATAACTTGTCTGAGGCAAGGGGTGGAGGAGCTAATCAACTTGACTTTTGGGCTGATAGCGATAGCGTAAATTTAAGGTATCACCTTATACCAGGGAATTTTGAAGGGAAGGTGTACTGGTTTGAGAATTCTAATACTGGTCCAAGACTAACAGTTACCTCACCTCTGAACCCGATTAGCATACTCTTAAGAACAGCATCTTTTTAATAGTATATGGCTCTTTGCCTATTGTTATTGATGGAATAAAACATCGTTTGATCTTTTACAAAGAAATGTCTTCTCCCTGCCACTAGATGGTACACTTGTGTCATCCAATACAGATGCCTTTTGGAAACCACTGATAGGAAGAGGAAACCCACAAATCCTTGGATGAGAACCAGGGATGTGACTCACGTTTTGAATGCTTTAACTGAATACCATAAGTGGACTAGCATGTTGGTGGATGCTTCCTTTTGTCAAGTCTCTCAAATTCACAATGGGACTAAATGTTGTGAAAACTGACATATAGTCTTTACCCTAATATCTCAATGCCCTGCAGTGTAGCCAGTGGAAATCCACTAATTAACCTCAACCCAACCCACAAGTAAACCTGTTGCAGGCCGTGTTGTCTGTGAATCCCAAGGCCATGGCTAACTGTATGTTTAATTCATCCCTGCCACTGATCTACTCAACCGAAGAGGAGACACCTGACTCCATTGACCTGTCTGCCTCACCAAGAGGAGTGGAGCTGAAGGGCCATTGAGAGGAACAGGTACAGTAGGAAACAGGGGAATGACTGGACACATTCAAAGGATGTGCTTGATTTAGGTTCAGTTAGCCTGTTTGACTTTTGATGTGTTTGTTCATATAAAGTAGACCAGTCTGTATTGCATTACATAGGGTGTGACAACTGCCTAAAATGGTCCATACAGCGTATTCTGTCCCAACTGAAATATTTGGTGAATCGGTAATATCTGTCCCATATTATCTGGGAATGTATATTCTGTGACTGATAACATACTATTGTCACTGATCTTATTGGTGTGGGCCTCTCCCCATCTGACTGGAGCAGGTAATGGTGAGAGATGTCGGAGCAAAGGCAACGCACGCTGTCCACCTCAGGAGAAGCCCTCTACCTAGTCCTGGGTCTTGACAAGACCTGCACACAGGGTGACATTAAGAAGTCATACAGGTACACACACACATTCTATAACACTTTTTTCCTGACACCGCTATTATGAAGTCTACATAATGTTTAAGTATTAGTAATAATGACATTAGATGTCAAAACATGGCCACTTATGACACATGGTTGCCTATTTACAATGAGCCAATGAACTACCATGTTGATATAAGTTGACATCAGTTATGTGTATTTATGACAACAAGAGTTGTTTATGATGGGGTTGTAGTGTCAGACAGTGACAAGGAACCAGAGGCACTGTTGGATTCTCATCAGATAGACAACCTTGTGCTTTCATGAAGCAGTTTGTATATCCCTGACAGCAACCCTTGAGTATGTTGACCCAGATAAAAAGGCTATCTAAACACTCTTAATAGTATGTTTTTTTTTGTTTAAGCACAAACACTCTGTTGTCTATTGAAGTTGGTTATACAGTGATCTGTAACTACTGTGTCGTGCAAATGCTTAGTGTAAACAGCGTCTTGTGTAACAACCCATTGTTTATAAAGGTCATAGGAATTTTTTGAACAAGTTTTTCCTGACAGATGTGGCACAAGACAAGACTTAGCTGGAGAGTGACTAACTGCTACAAGACCTTTTATAATCACAGTCTGTTACTGTCCGACAGCTGCATGAATACAATATTACTTCCATAAAACTAAAATATTAATTGTTAACAGATGGCACCACTCCTTATACTTAGGTCAGGCCTTATGAAAGACTCCCCTGTAAGCATTTGTGTATGCGAACACGTGCAGTTCTCTGTGTGTGTGTGTGTGTGTGTGTGTGTGTGTGTGTGTGTGTGTGTGTGTGTGTGTGTGTCTGTGTATTTTGATACATAACATTGATGTATAACAACTCATATTGGGGTTGCATGACCTTTGTGCATTGTATGTATCCACACACACAACAATTTTGCAAACCATTCAAGAAAGCAGAGGGATGGAGCAGCTGGAAGATGGAAATGCTAGAAACCCCATAGTGGCCCTAGTGCAGTTTGGCCTAGCTTTCATCTGGTTATTGGGGCAGCATGTGTCATGTTGCTACATACATAATGCTTACAAAGATCATACACACATCCTCTGATGTATGACTCACAATGACTGCATCTTTTGCAACATCAAAATATTAATATCGGAATATTAATCAAACGATCTATCCTATAATCTGTATCTCTGTTGATGTATGCCTTTCAAGCCTTGAGTTTTATACCTTGAGTTCTTTCTCATTTCACCAATGAATTTTAATCAGAGGCCCCCTTATAATTTGTATACAGTAAGTCAGATTCTAATGACTTATAATATGAATTCACTTCAAACTCATAGACATTCGTATCCCTTAATTGGTCTAATTCGAATTCACTTTTAGGAACCATCTAAAATGGTTAGCGTTTGAAAAGCCCTTGTTTGTTGTTAATGAATATGTAATCATAGCAGCCTTTTCCGAGCCTGTTGGATTGATTAAAAATGAACGAGTAGGCATGCTTGCAGCATCGTTAAATGTTAATGAGAAATTACAATTTACGGTGGAACTCAGCAAAAAAAGAGAGTGAGAGAGAGAAAAAAAAGTAAAACTACAGTAGTTATGTTTATTTAATGGTATCTATCTGTTAACCATGAGCTTCTGTGTACCCAATGCAAAAAACAGCACCAACTGCAGTTGAAGCAACAACAAAAAAAAACAGATACCACTGGATTTCCCATGAATTGAATAGGACATCAGTGTTTAGGTCAGTATATCAGGACGCTGGATTAACTATTCATACATTTGTCAGCCAGCCTGGCACGAAGGAAGCTCTGATGAGCAGTTCCGCCGTCCGCCCACCTTCCAGGGATTGTAAGTAAAGGAATAGCGATGTATTCAAAACAAATCCTTGATGATGAGAGCACAGAGGCAGTGCATATGGCTATACTGTACAAGGTTTTCACCTGACAAAAGAAATTGTTGGTGTATGGCAGCCTCGTTAATTTGCGTGTGTGTGTGTGTGTTTGTGTGTGTGTGTTTGCGTGTGTGCGTGTGTGTGTGTGTGTGTGTGTGTGTGTAGGGTTTCGCACCCCACATATTTGCCCCTAGTGATTGAGATACGTACTGACTGGATCTGAATGGTATTAGAGTGAAGACATGCTCACCCAGAAAGGCAGATGATAAAGCCACCTTGGATATACACACTGATGCAGTCCTGAAATGCACATAAGGCCAACTCTTAATGTCAAAAAAGGAGAGCATAAAGTAACACAATCCTGTAATGGATGGCATTTCACCCCGTCCACAGAGTGCATTATCTTTTTCAAATGTGTGCTTTCAGACAAGAACCCTGAGAACCCTAATGCCACAGATAAATTCAAGGAGCTAAACAATGCTCACTCCGTGCTGGCAGTGTGTGTGTGTCTGTGTGTGTGTCTGTGTGTGTGAGTGAGAGAGTTAATGGTGAGATCTTCTTCTCTGTCCAGGGTTTGTTTGCCATCTGTGGCCTGCTAACGGGCTGCTATTTCTGCTGCTGCCTGTGTTGCTGCTTCAACTGCTGCTGTGGGAAGTGTAAACCCCGTACCAGTGAAGAGGAGGACCTTCACAGCTATGTGTCCCTTGAGGACCTGGAGGAGCATATACACACAGACACAGAGACAGGTGAACACACACACACACACACACACACACACACACACGTGTGTGCCAATGGCGATAGAAGGTTAAATGTTGTATTGTGGAGGTGCGGTAAACAATGAGACGAGGAGACGAAGGCAAGTGGAGTCCGTTTACTCTCCACATAAAAGACGGCTACAAACAACACCGAGCGGCCATGACAGTGCACCCGGAACCCAAACATATATCCACTTCCGCCCCCCACCCTCTCTCCTAAAGGCACAGATGCCCTCGTGAATGTCTCTCTCCCTAACTCCCTTGTAGGTCACTACAGTATACCTGTTTTAAAGTAAAATAGGAATATAGATACATACATACATCAATACATTATCCCAATTCTGCATCTAAGCCTTCAGGCCTATACAATGCTATGAGCATGCCTACAATAAGGCAGCAATTAGAAGAAACAAAACTTAATCCAAACTCTTTTACACAAATACTTATACTTAGTTATCTGTTATCTGTTAAGTTTGAGGACTGCCTCTGAATCATAGCTCAATAACAGCAACCACACTCGTTACATACTCTAGGTCTACATACTCTAGGTCTACATACTCTAGGCCTACATACTCTAGGTCTACATACTCTAGGCCTACATACTCTAGGTCTACATACTCTAGGTCTACATACTCTAGGCCTACATACTCTAGGTCTACATACTCTAGGCCTACATACTCTAGGTCTACATACTCTAGGCCTACATACTCTAGGTCTACATACTCTAGGTCTACATACTCTAGGTCTACATACTCTAGGTCTACATACTCTAGGTCTACATACTCTAGGTCTACATACTCTAGGCCTACATACTCTAGGTCTACATACTCTAGGCCTACATACTCTAGGTCTACATACTCTAGGTCTACATACTCTAGGTCTACATACTCTAGGTCTACATACTCTAGGTCTACATACTCTAGGTCTACATACTCTAGGTCTACATACTCTAGGTCTACATACTCTAGGTCTACATACTCTAGGTCTACATACTCTAGGTCTACATACTCTAGGTCTACATACTCTAGGTCTACATACTCTAGGTCTACATACTCTAGGTCTACATACTCTAGGCCTACATACTCTAGGCCTACATACTCTCCTACAGTATCAATCCACCTTTCATCTATAGAGGAGAACTACTTGATGTGTCAAAGTGACTTTGATGTTAGACAACCAAGTGATAAAATGAGTTTGAATAATACGGTATGTAGTTTTTTTCCCAAACAAGTCAGCCAGCTAATGAAAATAAATAGACTTCATCCATTTGAGCCAGATGTTTGGATATGATACATTGCTGCAGTGCCAGTTAGCAGTGGGAGGGTTTTTTCATTTCTGCTGAAAGTCCGTCACATAACTGATAATTACTGCCTCTGACTCACGTCTCTAAATGCGCTTCCATAGCGGTTATTTTGAGCCATCTCACGATAAAAGGAAAACAATGGCTTTTGTTTCCGGGCACTCTCTGCAACATCAGCCATCATGGGAAGAAGTGTTCAGCTCTTGCCTTTGAAGCACATTGCTCGTGAAACACTTGTCTAACTGTTCATTTATCATTTAAGACTTGGACCTACAGTTACAGGCATTTCCCAGGTAATTGCTAATTAAAGGGGCATTCCACCAAAGTTCTACAATTTTAGATGTTTTGTTGTGTTGGCAATCCCCACACCAATACCTCTTTGCTTCACAGCTGGAACACACAGACACGATACTGTAGTAATGGTATTCCCCTTATCGCTCTCTAAGTGAGTCTCTGACAGAGGACATTCCACCACAGTTCTACAACAGTTCTTAAAGAGATGCTACATGTCTGTCGCTAATTCTTTCCATCAAATGTTGGCTTTAGTGTTGACTGTATGGTTCATAATATAAAGTTAAAGGTCCAGTATGTAACATTCAAGCTTTCTAAAAGCTTCCTAATGTTTGTAATGACTATGTTGAATCAGTAGTGATCAGGGAATGACATCCCTTGAAAGAAATATTTCATTTACAAACGCTGTTTTGGTCCGCTCTTTCTAAAATTGTGTGTCCTATCCAACACTCAGTTTGGGGGGGGGGGGGGTTATATTATTATTAGCGATGTTGTTGTTTGGAAATTGTAACTTAATTTCTCTGTGGTGGCCAGAGGTGGCAGATTTCCAGCAAACGTATGCCCTGCTCCTTTAAGCAACTTCTCATCTCATTAGACCACGCAATCCTCAGTTTAAGGCCAACAGACTTTTGCAAAGTAAAGTTTTGCTCATGGGTGCTAACTTTAGATCTAGTGGGTGAATTTAAACAAGAATCCTATAGCATCTCTTTAACCTTGAGAATTGGTACAGTAAGTTTTGTGGACAATCCTTCCCTAGGGGCTGTCAAGGCCACATAGGTCTAGATACAATCTTGACAACAATAAACGTTTTCAGCACTGTAACTTATGTAACTTTCTTTCATGAAGCTAAGCTTTTTAAAGCTATATCAGCATTGTATAGTTGCACTTAGTGTGGCAAAGGAATTGACCACTAGTGCAAATCAAAAGCTGAAGTGAGAAGACCCAGCTGATTGATGATGGACGTCGGGCCTACACCTGAGGGCTGACTCTACTGTGAATAAATGGCTGATGATGTCACTCTCACAAAGGGATGTATTCATTGGTGCTGAGCCAAGGTTTCATTTATTCAACCAGAGTTGACAAGCTCTCTTGTACATACCAAATGAGTATAAAGTCTGTGTGTAAAATGTTATTCACTGTTATAACTTATTTCTGTAACAAAAGAAGAATATAAAATTCAAGGGTATGATGTTCTAAAATTGATTGTGATGTGTGAGAATCAGGAAAGATCAAAATGTTCCTGTGTGCAATAAAGACTTCCGTTATTAGAAAACTTGATTGAAATTGTTTTACGCCATAACAGAATCCGCTGATGTGTGTCACAACATATGATTATTCAAAGCAGATGAGAAAAAAAATTCTCTCCTTCGAGCCGGATTTGAACCAGCGACCTAAGGATTTCCATGTAACCACTACAGTCCTCCGCTCTACCAACTGAGCTATCGAAGGGAGACACACATATTTGCCGCAATAAAGGTTATTTATACATGAGCACATGTAGAATACTCGACCATTGATGAATAAAAGATGACCATTCGGTATTGAGATGCCTCCACGTCGTGTAAAGTTTAAATAACTCGAAATCTTAGCTCGAGCACAAGGTGTCGGTGTGTCCATAGCTAGTATTTAGCCAGTTAGCTAGCTAACATTCTCTCCAGAGCTCCAAATAGCTTTGACTTTTCCAGCCTTTTTACTAATATGTATGTAGCTATGCCTAAAACTTCTCTGTGTAAGTACAGAGAACAACATGTTAATAGAGGATAACGAGTGCACATTATTTTCAATGTAGCCTAGGAAGGTACTATATAGTACACTAAGTCATATGCTCGCTGTATGAACGGATGGGGAATTAGCTCAAATGGTAGAGCGCTCGCTTAGCATGCGAGAAGTAGCGGGATCGATGCCCGCATTCTCCAAACTTTTTTTCCTCGCTTCATGTTGGTGCGCCCCTTGATTGAAATATGTTGTTTCAACCTATAACACCAGTATTTAATGCTGGCATGACTAGCCCTAAACTGCCACTTTAAATGCACTAAATTAACTATGTTAAATACACAGTATCAGTTTAAAGTTTAAATTGTATCCAAAGAATGCCGCAAAGGGTATGGTATAATCAATCGGTTTAGAGTAGCACACAATATGCATGGGCCTGCTGTCTCAAATTAAGCCACTATATGGCTATAATAATAATAGGTATGGTTCTTTGTTGAAATAATGAACAATATCAAATTCACCATTGTCATTTTCCTTGTTTAGTATTGATATGCAACTGTTTGGTGACACGGTTTTCTGTGTAATGGGCCAGCTTGTGTGTGTTGTGCATGAGGCATCATCAGCTGCTCAAGCCCTTATAGTAGGAATAGACCCTATCAGTTTCATATATGGGCACGTAAACATGGCAACCTTTGACGTGACACTTCTAAAAACAGCCCTGACACGTACCCTTCGAGCTGCCAGATTGGGGGCCACGCGATATTCCGTATGAGGAACAGTTTGCTCCTGGGACGATTACAGCAATGCTACAACTACAACTATGCGGCCTGTGACTTTGTTATGCTGAATTGATAACGTAAATTACCAGTATTTGAGACTATTTATTTATTGCTTTAACGTCTTACCGAGTGGCTGTAATCAGGAGAGACACCATGGACAACTTGGAGAAACAGCTAATTTGTCCCATCTGCATTGAAATGTTTACGAAGCCTGTGGTCATCCTACCATGCCAACACAATCTCTGTCGAAAGTGTGCCAATGATATATTTCAGGTATGCTTACGTTTTTAGGTGTGTTGGAAAACAGATAACAAGTGATGGTGTAAAAGAGTTTGGATTAAGTTTTGTTTCTTCTAATTGCTGCCTTATTGTAGGCATGCTCATAGCATTGTATAGGCCTGAAGGCTTAGATGCAGAATTGGGATAATGTGTTGACGTATGTATGTATCTATATTCCTATTTTATTTGCTTTAAGGCAGGTATACAACATTCTACATAGCTCCCCTTTAATGTTATCTTGTTTGCTACTGTTATAAGATTGTTGCTGTGTGTTCAACCTACTCAGCCATAATATTTAGACTGGCCTCAAATGGGACTCTATTATTATTTATTTGTGAGACATTTGAGGGAACACTTTATTTGCCCCCTGTCTGTACTTGTAAAGGCCTCCAACCCATATCTTCCAACAAGAGGGGGGTCGGTGACCTCTGGTGGCCGCTTCCGATGCCCATCCTGCAGACATGAGGTGGTGCTGGACAGGCATGGTGTCTACGGGCTGCAGAGAAATCTGCTGGTGGAGAACATCATTGACATGTTCAAACAGGAGTCCATCAGGTAAGATAAGCTAAGCAGTGGTTATCTTACCTTTCGCTGTAACGATCTGCATAAAATGCCTCTCAAATGTTCTTTGGCCACAACTCAAGAGGGAATGGTCATGGCCCACCAGTTCTGAACCACCATTTGGGGAGACACTGTTTTAAAGGCAGGTATGGTGCCAGCCATCAATACAGTGCTTTGATACTCATACCATTGACCCAGGCCAGCACTTAACCCTCAGGAATACAATTTTGTGGCACTCAGGGAAAAATCTATTACTGTGTAATTTCCTTACCTGTCCTAAATCACTCATTTCGTTCTATTACCATGGTCTAAGATTTTCAATATGTCAGTGAATTGCAGAAGTAGGTCAGTTAGGCTACAATGAAATACTCTTTCTGATTTTACTTAAGGAGCTGCCAGGTTACAAAGGTAGCAATGTAAAAATTTCCTGATGGGAAAAATGAATGCAGCCAGACTTCAGCATAGAGAAACCTGTTAAAACTCCAACACAGGTGCTGCTTTTCAAATGCATAGCACTGTTATACTGTCATTTATTATTTTTAGTGGCGATATGTTTAATAGAGGTTCCTAGCCTTGTGCCTAGGCACCTTAGTCTAGCAGGTTCCCAAACCACAATGTTAAGAGACACAAATGACGTCCTTTAACCAGATGTTCTACCTGGAAGACAGAAACAGCTATACCTACATTTAGTACATCATTAGTACATCACAAATTGCATTTGCATAAAGACACCCCTGCTCAAAAATTTACATAGTGTCAATGCTCTGAGGGAGTGTCATGTTATCTTTGATCTCTTGCTTTGGGATTTTCTTTTTCGAATAAAAATGCATGAGATGAACCCTTTGCTTTTATGAATAAGAACCCCCCCTAAGGCGATGTAATCTTGCTTTCTACTGTCCTGTCACCCGACATCACACTTAACACTTCAGGCTTTATTCGTGAGTCGAAACCTTCTTCCGTTCAACAGAGAGAGGTAGAGAGAGACAGCCGAAGAGAGAGGGACACGCTTGCAGGCTAAAGAGAGCAGAGAGGGACACGGTGTGTTTTGCGGTCGCTCCCTTGATCTTGTGTGTCTTGTATTGTATGACAGAGGACAGTGCTACAGCTGCCAGCAGGGCTTCGACGCCCATGTGACCCCAGCGGTGAGTCGGAGGGGTGATGTGGTCAGCAGGTGTCTGGTCCAAGTCATAGACAGACATGTACTCTCAGTAGACCTCTTGGGGGTGGGGGTGGGGGGTAAAGCCCTAAGGCATGGATGACAGCACTCTTGACATAACACTTCAGCCTATAGACTATTCA
>NC_139655.1:29715016-29720016 GCF_951799395.1 Argentina silus | reverse complement strand
AAAATAAATAATAATGTTGTCCTTCAAAGGGGGGTGGAGGTGGGCGAATACAAATAAATCACGTAATTTGTGCAGTCATAAGAGAGCTCTCAATGTCTAGTATTGATTCTAGGCTTTGCGTTTGCCTTTGGGGTCTGCTATTGGTGTCTGTCAACATGAGGACCAAAGAGACATCAATGTAAGTCAAGGAAGCCATTATGAGGCTGAAATATCTGAAAAAAAACAATCAGAAACATAGCCAAAACCTTAAACCTACCAAAATCAACAGTTTGGAACATTAAAAGGAAACAAAGCACTGGTGAGCTCAGAAATTGCAAATGGCCTGGTAGGCCAAGGATGACAAATGTGAAAATGAAAAAAATAAAAATAATAATAATATATATATATATATATATATATATATATATATATATATATATATATATATAAATTGATACTCTGAGTCAGAGTATCGATACAGAATTCCAAAAAAGAATATCTCGATACTCAACTGTCGATATTTACCCCCGCCACAAATGTCCAGTCGAAACGCTTCTTTAGTTCCTGCTTCGTCTGACTTCACTCTCTCACTTCCATATCACTCTATCTGCAGATGATGAAGATGAGGAAGAGGAGGATGAAGGTGGTGAGGCTGGAGTGGGGACCCAGGCCGCAGTAGGAGGAGCAGGAACAGGCGCCCAGGCCCAACCTGCAACCCTGCCCACCCTGCCACCTCAGCTCAACACAGCTCAGAGCTCAGTCAAGCCTTCTGCCTCAACCTAGTCATCAGCCATTGGTCCAGACCAATTGGCCAGGAGTTGGATAAAGTTGCCTCTAGACACTAATCTAATGAGTTCCCCCCCTATTGGTTAAGGCTAGGATAGGGGGACGGTTACCTGATCCTAGCTCTGTGCCTAAGGGTAACTTCTACCTGGAGCTATTTTGAGCCAGTGAGAGAATGAGTCATCTGGCCCAAAGCTCTCCTGGGCCTCACTGTCATGGCTATTGGATGGTGCAGGATGTGGACATGTTTTTTTTCTTCCCAATAGCAGTGCTTATCAGGACATGATCATGAAATTGACGATGGAAGAAAACATTTTATCTGATTAAATTATTATTTGAATTCTTCAATCAACGCTTTTCTTTTTCTTTTTTTGAACACAAATTGGCTAATTTTTGTGTTCCTTCACAGAGCTTCATTGTAGTGTTTTGCCAAGGCAACACCGCTGTCGCTTTTTTAATGAAGTTGGCTTCATGCCATGTCTGAAGCACATCATTAGAGAGTATCATAGACAAACAAGAGCTTCCTGAGTTTTTCATGTCTTTTGCTAATTTGTTATTTGAAATGTAATCAGTATTTCATGAATACATGTCATAAGATGAGAAGATATTCTATTGCAGTCCGAGTACTGTATGGAGGCGGAAATATGACTTTCTTGAATGACCTTTTTTGCCATTTGTAAAGTGAATTTGTTTAATATGATATTTTGTCTGCATATTGTCACTAGGTATATCACATTATAGGCATGTTCTATTCTCCTATCATGGGCAAACGTCTATAGTCAGGTTTTATTATTTGCTTGCTGGTGCATTAAATATGAATACACCAGTCTCCTTGCTCCCTGTTAAAGCCTTGGAATCCACTTGTGTAACAAACCATTATATGGGCCAGTCATTTCCATTGGCCCCAGTGTTTATCCATGAGGTCTTCCTTACCCTTCTGCCTCTGCTCCTCAGCTGACAGTAAACAGCTCTTAGTTCACACATTTCACTTGTTTAGCTGTACTAACGATGTCAGGGCTGTTGTGTAATCCTCTACCCTCTTCCAGCCCAGCGGAGGGTGTGTGTGTGCGTGTGTGTGTGTGCGTGTGTGCGTGTGTGTGTGTGTGTGTGTGTGTGTGTGTGTGTGTGAGGGGGACCTTGTGATGCTTTAATCTGGCTCATACACACTGCAACACACATGAGGATTGTCTAGATAAATCTATTCCGTCACACACTATTATGAATGGGTTCATTATACAGGTGAACCTGGGTACTCCTTCCTTATCATATGGTTCAATTCATTACTTTGGGTAATTTTTGAATTGATTAGACATGAGTTTCACATGAGATAAATCCCAATTTATGTCTAGGAGTGTAGGTCTGGTAACCTATTTCTGTTGAGTAGACAGTCTTCTTCTTGCCATTGCTCATCCATTTGTCATCCTACAGTGCTCACGCCTTGCTGTCCTCCTGATGTCTCCATGGAGGTCATGTGATCTGCAGGTATTGAATCTTTGACTCCTATCCAATCACTTTACAGCATGGTTCACTGCAACCTTTACAACTTGGGCTCAGGGCAGTAGTAAGCCCCCAGTTGCTATGAGAGCAAACAATATGGGATGACTCACACACAGCACTTGTTTTGTTTATCATGACCTTGTGGGTCAAAGAGCAGGGTGCGCGCGCTCACACACACACACACACACACACACACACACACACGACAACATTTACCTGTATGGTCTTGAATAATCTTGCTTTCTGTTTTACATACTGCTGTAGTTGTGTGATTCTCTCACCAACAAAGGCGAATAGTTTCAGCTGTTTTCGTTTGTTAGAAAGAGGCAGCAACTTATGATCGGTGCACATGTACTGTAGGCCTAATACAACATATGGAGACCCTGGTTTTGCGATGTTTTTTAACTTAATGCAATCGAGCGGACTCCTTAGTTTATGCTGAACACTTAATCAGGAAAAAAACATTTTTGTGTGCAGTTATCACATCTGAAATAGCGAATCAAAATGTTACCCGTCGTGTTTAAAGACTACTTTCTTGTCGTTAAACTGTCGAATTTAATAATATCCACAGAGAGGTGTAAACATGACTTTTCAAGTTTTATTGAAAAATATAAATATAAGACATTCTCTTGCACAACAAAAATGACTGGTTGCTCATACGTTTATTAACAAACTTAAACAACATAAGATACAATGAAACTTAAGTTCAGATGAAATATTCATTTCTGAATGCAATATTCTGAGGTTGTTTACACCCAAAATATTTTAATTTCAAAGAAATAGTGAAATGGTGTATGCTACACTTCTGATTGAGCTCTTTTACACTAGGCTAGTTTCTCTTGCATGGTTTAGGCTACAATCTGATGATTACAAGTCAAACCCATTTACTCTACTCTCCAACGTTTGAGATTAAAGCTATAAAATCAATACTTGTCAATAATGGTGAAAAGCAGCACTATGGTACATAATATCGTGTGTTTGTGGGAAAAAAAAATCTTTGGCGGAAGAATTGATATCATTTTCATTTCCCGAACATCTCCATCATTTTTCTGTTGTTATGCGCTTGTTGGACTAACTGGTCAGCTTTGGACATCTCCAGCATCTCTCTGAGCAGGTGGAACGTCAGATCTAGCGAAATCGGCGGGTCCTCGGACCTCCTCCCCCTCTCCATCGAGTCGTCGAGCTGGTTAGCGAAGCCGCTGATGAACCGGCTGATGTTCCCAACTTTGCCTTGTAGAAGACGCTGCGTCAACTGGAGCCGTAAAGCCCTGTTGTAGATGGCAGGTGATGCCTCGGGGTACATTTTCGGCTCGTAGGAATTGGGGTTGTTGTTGCCCAGTCGGATGAAGTATTCCTCCCCGAGCCGCGCTAGAATCGGAATAGATTGATGCTGAGGGTCGGTCTGTGGAGCGTTGGCGCGCTGGACAGCTCCAGGACTCTCAATAGCCCGACATTCATAGCGCGGTAAGAAGGCAACAAGCAGAAGTACGGTGGTGACAAGTAAATTGAGCTTCATGTCAGGGGATCAACAGGAATCTGAGAAAGAAAGGAGTGAATTAACTTTACCTCTGGTGTTCATGGTTATCATTATTGTGAAGTAGGCTACTTTGTAATGCGCACCTGGCACCTAGGAATAATGTTGTTGCGTGCAGAACACTGAGAGGCATTCGTTTCATGTGACAGTTAAGTTTCATGAGATAATGTAAAAGTTTTAGAATACAGTTAAAGTATAGGACCATCACTTTTAACTCCTGCCTCTCAACATGATGAGACTAGTCATTCACTGGGTGAAAGAATGATAACATATTTAAATAAGTAATCCATTTAATGGTCCATAAATCCAGGGTTTGATGAAACGTCCATGAAGCACAAGGAAAGGATCACTTATGATTTGTTTCGTGCAGCATAGAATATCCATCAAGTGAATGAGACGGGAACAGAACATGTAATGACACCTGTCGACATGAATAATAAAATAAATAAAAAATGAAGCATGAGGGGACTTTTGCAAGCATAAATGGTTTCATACCTTGAGTTGAGCCGTTATAAGTGTGCACTAGAAGATTTCAGGTATTTGTTGAGATGTCTTCCTCTTGTGTTGTATCAAGAAAATAGTAGCCTATAAGCAGTTCTTCAAAGAATGGATGGCAGTTTGGACTTATATAGCCAAACAAGTGTCACGCTCTGAGCTCAGAGATTGCGTCTGCGCAGAAGTGCATGGGTGTAACTTGAATGAATGCATCTGAGAAAGTCTGATTTAGTGTCAATGAGATGAGTCATCATAAAGGTGCTGTGTGTGTGTGTGTGTGTGTGTGTGTGTGTGTGTGTGTGTGTGTGTGTGTGTGTGTGTGTGTGTGTGTGTGTGTGTGTGTGTGTGTGTGTGTAATCCAGCATGCAATCAAATTTAAGAATCTGTCCAGAATTACAATTTTACAATCAGAAAATATTGCTGAGCCTTGATTAATATTTATAGTGGACATCCAACATTAACATAATTGTACTAATCAACTTCAAGCAGCACAGATGGGTCCTCAAAACATGGCAATCCCTTCAAATATTGGGATATTTTTGTATTGGATATTTCAAACAGAATGTTTGGAATGCTACTAGTTTATATAGAGCCAACCTACAATGTCTATGGCCATTTTAAGGAATCATATTGATTGATTTTGTATGTTGTTGTTTTTTTAATCTTAATTATTCAGACTCAAACACATTTCGTCCTCCACTGATGGATACAG
>NC_139655.1:29703338-29714816 GCF_951799395.1 Argentina silus | reverse complement strand
ATCCTAAGAGAACATAGAACATCTATGTTGCTGTTCTTCTGTGTTGTCCAAGAAATCTATGCATCTTAGACTTTTCATTCCACATTTTGAGAAAAGTACAACCTTCCATGTCGGTCTCTCTCTCCTGTCATACAGATGACTGAGGAATAAAAAAAACCCAGAGGAAATAAGTCTGCATTTCTGGAGAACCCCAGGGGATAATGCAAATAACAAGGAAAATCTGGATTGGTCCCGAGAATAGCTTGATGCTATTACATTTCATAATGACATCCATCTTCCAACAAAGATGATGCAGTCACATTAGAAACAGTGGAAGAACAATTGAGGATTTTGAGATGGATGAAGTATTTTTCTGTATGTTAAATGTGGTACCTAGAATATCTCCAGTGCAGTATGCTAGCTATCGTAATTCTCCCCGTCCCTCAAGACCCTTGCTCCTCCAGGGAAGGTGTCAGCTCCCATCATGAGAAGCACATGTTCTCCGACACAAATAGAACCCCACCATCAGATGAGGGAGCGAGGGCTTGTGGTCATCCATGTCACCCTCGTTTTCAAATCACTGTCCCCAAAACCGATAAGTCTAAGAGAAAGCCTATATGAGTATGATGTCACACAGGAAGAGCTCAGGGCCCGAATTAGAGAATAACTGATGATCCTTTTTTAGTATCTTTAAAAGTTGAGCCCTCACTTCATTTAGCTCCAGCTATAAGAATAAGTGTGGGAAAATTCCTGTAATAAACTGAGATATTGTGTATTGTTAGTCACAATGGTGCCAGCTACAGGTAATGACTAGGATGTACAGTACATGTAAACAGAACATACAATACGCACCCTTTGATAGTGACCTTGCCTCACAGAACTAGACTGTCGGTCAAGGTTGAATTAGTTTCTGTAATGGGTCCTCAATAGAGTCATTATATAATTGGTATTTTATTCACTCGCCTCAAAAGATTGAAATCACAGTGCTTGCTACAATTTACTATTGTAAACAAATTAACAATGCAACCATACCACTATAAACCACTGTAATTTCCCATGGCAACAGAAATCCCTTAATTGATTGCTTTTCTAATTGTGATGTGGAACCAGGAAGTATATGCACTTGTGTTGCAACACAAGTAATTGGATGTCTACCCCTAGTGTATTCAGACGTGCTATGTTTTCTAAATGCAGTCACTGGTTTGGTCTACTCTGAAGAAGTAATCTCCATAAATGAGCTGGTGATGGCCATATAAATGAGTGTTAACAGGTTGACTCCTGCTACTCACTGGGCTTGTTGGGCTCTGGGGCTCCTAGAAACTGTTGTCTGACCATAGATGCAAACCTCATGTATCTGTGAGATGGGGAGTCCAGTGATATGAACTGATATGGCTCGTAATTGAATTCAGAGTGTATTTGGAATATATTCCTCCATTTTAATAAGCTACTAGAGGTAGGAGACACCAGCAGGAGACTTTGACATCTTCTGTTTTACAGAGGAATCAGAAAACATGAACACTGCCGCCCTGGTGGTAAGACATTTACCATCCATTCAGTATTACTGCCAATAAATGTATCTGCCTCTGTTTAATCACGAGTATGAATGTGGTTAACTCAGGCCCAAGCTGGGTGGCATATGCAGGAGCTAGGCTGTGACTCGGCCCACTGTGTTTGTTGTCCTTCTGTCATTGTTGGTCCCACAGTGATTTATTACTATACTGTTTGTCTTTAATGGTGGAGTGAAACTTTCTGTGGTCTTTCTGAATATCTGAATTCTTCCTGTGTGAACCTCTAGCTTCTCCGTGGACTTTGATCGGCAGTTGAATTAATTGGTCATGAACCTCTAAATGTACAGACTTGACACTGTATTTCATGCTGGTAGCACAACAGCATTAAACAGATACATCTGCTGTTTAGCTCAATGACGTAGCTTCCAATGCTATGGGATTTACAGTAGGAACACGTGTTGGTTTGTTACTATCCATTATAAGCCAGTCACTCATCTCCTGTAAAGTCAATTGCATGTTAGCCTTAGTAGTACAATATGAGCATATGAGCTCTCTGTCCTGTCTCTACACCTCTAGGGCAAGCCACTCTGTCTATATGAATCATGTTTGCTTAGCAGTGACAGGATTAGATCAGGAATGGCATTGAACTAATGACAATAATAAGCTCTGTTTTTGTTTCTCAGCAGCATGTGTATTCAAGGAATCCAAACACATTGTCCCTCACAGTAACCAGGTTACCTTTTTTAGATTTAATATGTTTTTTTTTATTTCTTTGTTTACTTCAAATGGCCCTTTGTTTACTTCAGATCTAACTGTGACTATCATGTGGAGATTTAACAAGTATATCAAGTATTTCAAGTATAAAAAGGAGCATCCCTACAACTCCCACTAAGGAACCTCTGTCTCTATTGCTGTATTGTACCCCACTCCTCTGTCTTGTCACAGACAACAGAAATAGAATCAATCTTCAGAGTTCTTACATGGTTTGTTTATCTTATTATTTAGGGGGTAAATGATTCTTAGATCTACTTTGGGAACCCATACTCATGGGCACAATACAGTTCATTGAAATTCTGAATCAAAGCAGTTGCAGTGCAGTGTGCATCAGAGGGATTCCTGGCTCTGTCTTATACATCCCTTGAGGTTCCCGGGACCACTAGAGATCTCTTGGGATTCTAATAATGACAATAGGTGAGGTGAATATACAGTAGCTTGTATACCTTAATGATATGAATTGATGAAAGCAAATATAAGTAAAGTCACTGTACTAACGAACAAGTTATCCCCATCAGTGACACATTGCTTTGTGAATCTGGTTGAAATCACTCTTCTGTTATTGCAAACATGGTCACCAATGTACACAATCACATACCCAGGTTAGTGATATACTGTACTGTATGGCCTTGCCTTTTTCCCTGGAACACTATTTCAGACTACGGGTAATTGTCAAAGGCTTCAAGAAAAATCTAGGTCACAACCACAAAACACAAAGATTGTTTTTTCACCCTCTTTTCTAAGACACAATGAACAAACAGGGCTCACATGGCCACTCACCTCATGTGAGTGTGAGTCTTGGAATTAAACAGAGAGTCCAGTTTACAATGTAGCCATTTCAAATATACATTTATCCATATACATTGTTGGCTTCTGTTTGTGTGTCCTGTTTACTGCCAGGCAGCGGTGGTGCAATAAAGTGCAAATAATCTTATTCAGACTTGGGACACCCTTTATGCATGTCTGGGGTTGCATCCACAGGCAATTTGTTTGACCAATGAAGTGTGAGTCAAAGCA
Organism: Argentina silus; assembly: GCF_951799395.1. Classification (NCBI taxonomy): domain Eukaryota; kingdom Metazoa; phylum Chordata; class Actinopteri; order Argentiniformes; family Argentinidae; genus Argentina; species Argentina silus. Next base: position 29,711,538 of record NC_139655.1, on the reverse strand, counting down.
TATCAGCAATGTTCAAATAAGATTGTTTTAATTCCAGATTACATAACCTGTTTTATTTATACGTGATATGGTAATTTTGTTATAAAAGGCTTGATATAGCCTAATCACTCACTGAACTGTTTCGTAGTTCATTGAAAGTGTTTTTTTACAGGTCACATAGGTTTCTAAGGAAATGTATGATGTGTCTGTCTTCAGCTGAGTGGAAAAATAATGAAGAAACGTTTCCCCCTGGCCTGCTCTTCTATCATCATGTCGAAGTGAGTGTGGTTGATGGTGTATGGCCTTTTCCTCTTTACCCATAATGCATGCTGCTGCTGCTGCATCTCCCTGAACTTTGGGAGTTTCGGTATGATGAGGCATTTGCTTCATTTCAGAAATTGAGTCACTTATTTCAAGGTTTGATCTTCTTTGCTCTTGTGACATAACCATGTTTGATATAATGGAAGCAACGTAAACCACAAGAGAGCAGAGCTGAATGGGTAATTGAGAGTAGGCTACAATTTTTTTACCTCAAAATCATTGTCCAGGTCACCTTACAAACTTGCAGGCATGTGAAAACGGCTTCCAAATGCATTCTGTAGATCAAAAACGAGGTATCGCTAGTTTGAGGATTTTATCCTGAGTGGCGTATTTGGGTGTAATCACATGGTTTTGAAAACTACAAGGAGCTTCAGGGAGGAGTGAGCTTACCATTCCCGATTTGGCTACTTTCTGGTTTGTTTACATCCATAAGCATAGTATGATTTGATCATTTAGACATATTACTTCCTGGTCCAATAAAGGAAATGCATGTGATCCCAGCACATCCCAAGTTTCCATGTGACCATCGGTGAAATGTTCCTTTAACAAAAGCTGACAACTGCATCAGATCATAGATATCCTCTCCACAGTTAGCACACAATGCTTCAGTCTTTACCTCAACCATCAGGTGTCAAAAGGTCAATCTTTACCTCAACCATCAGGTGTCAAAAGGTCAATCTTTACCTCAACCATTAGGTGTCAAAAGGCAGAACCGACCACTGATCAGTCCTTAGTGTCAAGTCCCTTGGCTTCTCAGAGGTCAGTACTTCGGCAAATTTCAGACCCTTTCAAAGTGACATCAGAGGCCATATCCAAGAAAATATTGCTATCACACCCGTGTGGCTAACCAGGGTGCTTCCTGACCATTTGCATAATCCCCATCAGTCTTTGCAGATGATTTCTCTGAATATTTGTCCCACAGTGCACATAATGGATGGTCTTCGCCACATTAGACAGGATGCTACCCATTGAAGATGCAATGAAATAGGCTGTAATAGGTATTGGGTCAAATGCATTGTTGTTGATCTGACACTGGATTACAACAGTCAAATGAGCGAGATATGAAGGGGTGTTGTGTTTGTGTCTATTTAGACATAGTAACTACATGGAAAGGATGTGCTGGGATCACATACATTTCCTTTACTAAGTATTAGACATTGGTTACTAAACTAATGAGACTGACAGGGTGAGGGCTCTTATCTTATCGTAGATGGCACTGCAGTTCTACAGTATCTCTGTAAAGTTAATGGATGGTGGCATGTCTGATGAGCTATTTTAGCCAAGTGTGACCAAACAATGGGGAATTCATGAATCAAAACCAAAGGAAAAGCTCCAAACAAAAGTTTGTTATCAGTATTTCAAAACAAGGGCAATCCTTGCTCTTTCTTGTGTACTGTAGCTTATTAAATTGAATGTATGACTCATTGCTTTCCTTCTCTGGGTTATATTTGTGGAGGATGACCCAAAGATGGGCTTAGGAGTCGCCCTCAGAGTGCCTTCTCTCTGCTAATTGCTGTTTGTTAGTTCTGAGGTCTTCTCTGTGTGTTCCTCTCTGAACCTCAGCCTCTGTGATCATCTGAAGGCTGCAGATCTAACAGTCATGGATCCGTTTGGGGACAGGATTGGTTCAACACTGAATAATTATTCTATGGAAAAACATCAGTGGAGGGGGATACACCATGATTACATCTGAGGGAAGGGCTCTGTGTTGTGATGAAAAAGACTTGGCTAGCTGTTCAAATGTCTCACCCACATGCGGAAGTGGTCTTTTTAGTCACTGTTATCAAGTGCAGTACAACTGCATGCAAACTGAATGCAATAATAAACGTCTGATTCTAAAAATGAAATGTGGTGCTCAATTCTGCTGGAAATGCTGTGTTCAATTGGATTGAATGGTTGTGATTTAAAAGGTGCCAGAGCCCAGCATCAATCACTTAAACTAGCCAAATAAAACAAATGTAATCACTCAGGTGAGGGAGATATGAATATAAATCTGGAGTCACCTCTTAAGAAGAGAGAGAGAGAGAGAGAGAGAGAGAGAGAGAGAGAGAGAGAGAGAAAAAAGGATAGAGGGAGTGAGAGAAAGTGAGAGTGCAAGAGGAAAGGAAGGAGAGACACACGCAGACACTCAGACATCCACACAGAAGTGGACAGTTTATTTTTTGCACTTGTTGCATGAAATAATCAGCATAAGTGATTGCCAAGACGCAACAGTGACATCTTGCTCTGGGCAGAGTGACATAAAATGTCAATAGTCTATTAGGGATAAATGTCACCAATAGCAATAGTGTCTGCGTGTCAGGCTTGAATGAAAATGAAATGAATTACGCTGCCCTGCATATCCTATTATGAGAGAGGGTCACACAGCTTAGGAACAGCAGGCTTACAGTGGATTTAAAGCAATCAAGGGCTGTTTAATTCAATGGAATGTTGAATTGAATGTTGAATTCTTACCCCAGTAAGATTCACAGCAGAAGTGCATTGTGTCTCTTACTGGGCAACCACTGTGATCAATATGAATGGATGCCATAATCATGATATTTCATTTTGAAAGCTTCTCATCAGTCCTATTACCATGCATTAAAGTGGGAGTGTTTGAGTAAACAGTTACTGTAAACAAATAGTTTTTTCTATTGAAAAAAGGATGTCCATGCTGCATATTAGCTATTAATTACTTCAATTAAAAGAGTAATTATGAATTGAATATTTAATAAACCTGCAAAAACACTTAAATCAGTTGTAGCATCCACTGATTAACTGTAATTGCTGTTGACGGTAAGTCATTGTTACAGCAACAATCAGTATAAAAAAAAATGTTGGGAGTAGAGATACAGTATATATTATCTATACAGTATAAAGTGTATTTTGTAGAGATACCATGATTTTGTCAGCCAAAGCAAAAGAAGTACTAATAGACATTTTAATTACATCAAAAAGATTGAAGAGGAATACTAATTTAGAGCAATTAAGATCATAAAATATCTGTTAAAACCTTTAAGTGCTCTTTGCTGACAGTGGTTTCCAACATGATTGACAGAAAGTGTATTGTTAAAGTTTAAAAAGAGAAAATTAGAGTCAACCGTTGTGAGTACTTATCATAAATGATGCTATTACATTATTCAAATTGTTCCCAAAGGTGTACAGTTGATTTACTCTAGAGAAAATAACTGTAGTTGTACATCAAAAAACATCATAAATAGGTACAAACCTACACCTGTATCTAGTGGTGAATATAGGAATTGGCACTTTATTGACATTTGGAATTAAACTGTCAGCCTAACTGTTTCTATCTCTTTTGGTTACGTTTGAATCCTTCAAGCGCTTTGCTATCCCTGAGAAAATTAACTTAGTCTCGGTGAATGCAGCAGTTAATTCTGAATGTGTGACTCATAAACGATATGGGTGTTAGGTTGTCCTACAACAGGGGAACAAACAATAGTGTGGGCTTGGAAAAGAAACACTCAAGTTCCTTGATCATCGCCAAAGGCATCAACAATCGACAAACACTATGGAACTTTTAATTTGATGAGCCTACGACATTCTTCGACATAAACAACTCATGGCCAAAGTTTGGAGACAGTATGTTGTAATTAAAGTGTAGTTTTTCAATCTCTCCTGATTTGTTCAGTTCACTGGGCTGTGCTTGCAACGCCCACACTAGGAGCACCCAGTCAACACAGGTGGGCTTCCCTCAGCTCCTTGACGCTGCTTGACAGAGGTTAACTAATGCGTGTGTGTGTGTGTGTGTGTGTGTGTGTGTGTGTGTGTGTGTGTGTGTGTGTGTGTGTGACGTGCATGTGTATGTGTGCGTGTGCGTGTGTGTGTGTGTGTGCGTGCGTGTGTGTATGAATCTGCTTCATTGAGTTTTAACATAACATATAGCCACACTTGCCCCTGAGTTGCTTTAGGTTTTGTTTAGCTTGGGTTAATAACAGTCAGCTCTCAAGCAGGGCAGAGGGAAAAGGAAACAAACCGAGCATGTATAGATATGTTGCCCCCGGTCAACCTTGTGACAATGAAGATGAAGATGCTGCCTCGTCATACTTCTCCTCACACCCAATAATACATTTATAAACCCAAAAGGGGAACTGGCAACTGAGTGGTTCTCTTCCCACTCGTGTTATCAGCTTTTATTTGGAGGGGATATGTAAATGAGTGCTTGCGGCCATCACTGTGCATCCCCCCCCCCCCCCCCCATGAGCAAATTATCCACGTCATAGTGCGAACTATTCCTAAACTGCACTTCATAGAGAACCTACACAGAAATAAACCTGTGAAGGAGAAACAGCAGCTGATCTCTGGATAAGGGGGTGTTTTAATCTCATATTTGGGATAACTTCAAACACACAGATTTGTTTTAGTCAAATTGAATTCAGTGGGAGGTGCTTGTGATTGTTACAGTGAATGTTGTTGTTGGTAGTATTAAAGTATTAAAGCATGTCTGAGTGTTTTCATAGGAGAGAATCCTAAGATGTCTTTAGTTTCTTTTTACTCAATGAAAACCAATTAAAGTGAAGGTAAAACCAGAGGAGTTTCCTGTTGGACTCTTTCAAAGACTCACTGTTCCAAATAGTCTTACCACTGGCCCTTAACTCATCTTAACTGCAGTCAGCACATACAGTAGGGAGACCCATTCTCTCTCTCTCTCTCTCTCTCTCTCTCTCTCTCTCTCTCTCTCTCTCTCTCTCTCTCTCTCTCTCTCTCTCTATGTAATTGTGAACAACACATAGTTCCTTCCCTCTTTCCTTCCAACCGCCCTCGTACTGACGTCCAGAGAAAGATGTGGCCAGTCAACAGCTACATCAGACAGCTAAAAGGGAACTAACTAACCCTAACCTTTAAATTATATTCTAAATTACTTACTGAGCCTTGTGCCAAATTTTACTCGAAAATTCAATCATGTGTTGATAAGTACCTTAACAAGACAGATGAGGTTGTACAACTGCAATACCATATTATACCTCCACCAAATTGTTTAATCTCACACCTCTGGACACAAGGGTATAGAAACTAGGATTTCATTTGCATCACAAAGCAAGCAACCTTGTGCTGGAGGGCTATGTATGTAATCTGTATTATTTATAGCCAAGCAAAGTGCCTCTGGATTTCTACACAGTTCGGCATCTGTCATGTTCAAGGAGGAGACAGTTTGGTGAGTGGAGCCTGCAATTAGCAATGACGCGACACATTAGACCCAAGGGTAGCATAGCGCGTGGCTAACATTAATCACAGCACAGTAGTGACCAGACCAGTCAACTTTGGGGCCCAAATATCACAGGCCAGGGCTAAGAGACGCTGGCTGCAGTGAGGGAATACCATACACACTCACACTCGTTAGGCCAAGAAAAGTAGGACTGTCACCAAACATGTCACACCGCCCATAAGGAAATACTGCTGCTGTTTGTTCTCTGCATAAGTTTCCCTGTTTAGCATTAGCCGGCTCGCACTGGTCACCCAGTTAGGAGAAAGTGACAGGGAGGCGAGCGGTCCTGATGATGGCTTGTGCAAGGTGACTTCTGCCCTTTGGCTAATGAGCATCCCTCTGCTCTGACACACTCAACAACATACTGACGTAGGAAGCCCTGGCACCCAGAGTGGGGGGAGCATATGCACACACACACACACACACACACACACACACACACACAGGCACGCACGCACGCACGCACGCACGCACGCACGCACGCACGCACGCACACACACACACACATACACACAGGCACGCATGCACGCAAATACACAAGCACGCACGCAGGCACGCAGACACGCACGCACGCACGCACATACACACCCGCACCCTCACACACACCACACACACACACACACACACACACACACACACACACACACACACACACACACACACACACACACACACACACACACACACACACACACACACTCCATTCCCTACTTTATGCATTTTAAAGGCAGCACAGTATAAAAAAAGGCAATGACAAATAGAGTGCAGACTGGACCCCTTCACCTTATTGGGAATTCATGTGAGCCCCTGGTCCAGAATGTGACCCCACAGAGGAGGAAGAGACTGGTATGTGTGAATACTGAGCGTGCCAAGCTCTGCCGAAGCCAGTCCAGAATGACCAACAGGGGGGATAGAGAGGAGATGGAGAGGGGAACAAGTCATAGGTTCCCAGACTGCAGGGAAGCCACTCTGGCCAGAAGTTAACCTGAGATGGGAATGACTCATTTATAGAGATGATCTTGAGAAAGATAGCAAAGAGTTCCTCTTTAGAGCAAACCTCGAGCAAAAACTATGACCCAGTGCTTATTTTCTGTTACTACCGACCACTTAAGCTCTGAATATTGAAGCATCTCTCACTGGCAGACAGTCTTCAGTTGGATTGGGTGTTTTGAAGTTTAAAAATAAATGAAAAGTCTGAGAATTCGGCGCTCTTTTCATCCTCAAAGGTACGTAAATCCCACTTGCATTTCTGTTCCCTTGTTTCATGGTGTGTGACTGAGGGGTGGTATAGGAGGCGCTCCAGCGTTACTCTCGTCTTCACACGCACGTTCACGTCAGCTCCGTCCAGAGCTGCTTTGAAGCGTCAGAGGGACTGTGAGCCCCACCCCCCTTGGGGAATGCAGAACCTCCAGAATGTCTTCAGTTCATCTCTCAAAAGGCCAATTTGTCACTTGTCAGAATGCAGATTTGGTGAGAAACTATTTCTCTCCGTTTGTGTGTCGTCGTCGTCGTCGTCCCCCACCACCCCTTTTTCCATTCCCCATGGTCCAATGCCGTCAAATCGAATAGCGTCAAATTGAGCAGTGATTTTATGCTAAAAGCCTTCCTGTCTTTCAGGAGCTGTGTGAAAGTGGTGTCAGCGCAGTGTGTTGATTCAACCCATAACCTCTAAAAAAAGGGTTGATTGCTGGCTCTTAAGCCTTTAGAACTACAGCATTGTCTCCCTATGAATAGACATGTCCATTTGTCATTTTCGTATTTCACCTTTCAAACATGTTGACCCTGATCAACTTCAAAAGCCCTCTTGAATGGTGAGAACAATTCCCAGGGGTTGTCTCCACTCATTAGGATCTGAGACCACTCTAATTATACGCCATTGTGCATCTATGAGCTAATGAAGAGGGGATCAATACAGGCCCTGGATGCCCTTCACCTAGGAGCCCATGACAGGATCTCCTCATTACAGACAGAGTGCCGAGGCTTTAAAGGGGATTTCTGCAGGCTATGCCCCTGGGGGCGCGATGACACACGACACAGGTTTGGCATAAAGTTGATGTTTCCGTTTTCTCTCTTCTTCTTTTTTTTTGTTCTGGAATCCGATTATGAGTGTGGAAAAAGAGCATCACCCCGGGCTGTTGGAAATGATGGGATATTTACAGACACTTCAGAACTATACTGAGACCCAGTATAGAGATTTGTCATGCTGTCAGATTTACCCGTTTTCTGAAGTGAAATTCAGGAGGGATTTGTGACTAATATAAACTGAACGATGGATGGTGCTGTGTATCTTAACATCAACTGAACTTTCAATGCAGCAAATTCAAATTCAGAGAGGGTTTTTGGAGTTGGTAGGAAGAGCATGCAGGGATGTTTGGTGTAATGGCAGGAGTACTCAGGCAAAAGACTCAAACGCACGACTCGGAGACCAAAAATTAAATCCAATAGAATAGTCTTTACTTTCAAAAAGGTTTGGTACACAGGTAGGCAGTCAATGGGTATGCAGATAATCCAGGAAGGGAGTAGGCATAGCAGGGTTCGGTACACAGGTAGGCAGTTCAAAAAGGCAGGCAGATTATCCGAAAAGGGGTAGGCAAAAAGGCAAAGTCAGAAACACACTCGGACATCAAAAACCAGGAATACTTATCACTAGGAAATGCTGGGAGGTATGACACAAAGGTACAAAGACGAACTGGCACA
>NC_139655.1:29655838-29700838 GCF_951799395.1 Argentina silus | reverse complement strand
GGCACGTGTGTTTGTCCTTAATATTACATTGGGAAAAGGGTTTACGTCAGCAGCTGTACAGTGCTGTGGTGCTATTCTATTCTAGTCTATCTCTACCCCTGTTGAATACACTCTCGAGTGGAAATGGCATGGCGTCACTAGTAATGCGATGCTACAGAACTGTATCACTAATGCAGCGATGCTACAGAACACCCTGTCAATCTACAAACCACTCACGCAGTAGCTACCTCCACAACACAGGACAGGCACATAATGCTTTTTGATCAACAAAAGAGGCCCTTTTACCATTTTACCATCCAGAGACAGCTGTGTAGCGTGTGTGTGTGTGTGTGTGTGTGTGTGTGTGTGTGTGTGTGTGTGTGTGTGTGTGTGTGTGTGTGTGTGTGTGTGTGTGTGTGTGTGTGTGTGCGCCTGCGTGCCTGGGTGCATGTGTGTGTATGTATATGTGTATGTGTGTGTGTGTAGCCACTTAAGTATCTATATAAGATTCCCCTCCTCACACTCCCTGCACTACATAGCAGCATCAGCAGTGGACTAATTTTCATAGCTGTCACACCGCTTTCACAGGGCGAGCCTGACGCCTGGTATAATTAGAGGAGCTGAAAATACTAATCATGGTGGTTCCATTTTCTTAGGATATAGGCTACAGAAATAAAAACAACAGCAACCTTTAGGGTAACCCCATCCTCATAGCAGGAGACCAGATGAGTTATATTGGACGATCGGCATTCAAAAAAAGCCAAATAAACCCACTCACCAAAGAGAACAGCATTGAAAACCAACAACCACAGTGTTGGGTCAGCGTTGTTCCCATGGTAGTTTTACTGTTTGTGTTAACATATGGAGACAGGTCCACCCCCTCAGCTTACAGGTGACATGTCAGAAGGTCACTACATTATTCATACTGTCCTAACTTTGAGCCTGACTGCTTGGGTTTACCGCTATTGCTCTGCGACATTCATGCAATTTGTGTTGGTAAAAAAAAGAAAATCCAATCATATTATGACGCTATCTCACTGGCTGATTGTTGCATGGTCGTGTTACAATTAGAATATGGATAGACTTAAGTTCTATTATATAAAAAGAAATGATGTGTGTAAATGACCAAATATATCCCTGCGTCAGTGTTTCCTCAGCCTGATGTCTTAAGTAGGGGCGCAGAAGTCACCAAATCAGCATCCAGGATTGACTTTTAGGACTGGTTGTAGATGGAGCACAACAGACCTATTCAATGGAACACTGACCTGCATATTCTTCTGGATGCAGCCTGACCTCTATGAGTTTGTATTATCACTGACGAGTATGAATTAGGCTGTTTGAGAGAAGCTTTGAACCCTAAGCAACCTGCCCAGTGGAAAGTATAGCATACCAACATACAGCACTATAGCAGGTATCAAAGCTGTGTGCTGGAAAACCTTGTTAGTGCATAGGTGAAGTTATGGGTGGTTTTTAGTCATTAATCATCTTAGGCTATAGGCTACAGTAGAAGTGTAGTACTGTACAGTAGATGCTTGCTAGACATAATCATGTAAATGCAGCGAATCGCAGTGACCCACCAGCCACATCATCCCAACTGTGGATGTAGTAATGTGTAATTACAGTACTAATTACCTAATACAGTATCTATTACGAGTACCTTCAGTGTATGAGCATTTTAAAGGAATGATCACTGTTTTCGTAATAGAGGAACTATGTGGCTTAATATACCACATTTAGTTGAGAATTACACTTTTGCTGACACTTTTGCTGACACTTTTGGTCCTGTTGTCGCTAAAAACACTTTCTATCACTTCTAACACTATCTCTCACTTAGGAGTGCACAATCACTTCCTCAGTCTCATCATCCCTGTGGCATCATTTCAGCTAAACCTAAGGTATTTTGATCATTGATCATCACTGCATTTGATCATCACTGCATTTCGTTGTCTCTGTACTTGTACTCTGCACAATGACAATAAAGTTGAATCTAATCTAATCTAATCTAATCATTATGTTTTACATATTGGTGCATTTATATGTCATTTTACCCATGCCTATTATACCCTTGGGTGAACATTATACCCTTGGGTGAACATTATACCCTTGGGTGAACATGCCTGACGTGCAGAATCACAATCAGCAATTATACAATGGATTGAGTCGACTTTTATAGATGAAGCTAGATAGTCTCTTGCCTCTTATCCACCTTCCATTTGATAAATACTTAGACTGACTACATTGTTGAGACAAGCCTAATATTTCCAGGAGATTCTGAAGAGCGGAATTTACACATTTTGAAGATACTGGCAGAGTGCGCAGATTTGACATCGGCAAATGTAATTTTGATTGACAGAAGAAGATTCACCAGTCGCAAATTGAGTTGAGTTGAATGCTTGCAAATCTTATTGAACTGATTCACACATCAAGTTACATGTTTGCAAATGTTGTTGTCTTTATTCACACGCCATGTTACGTGCTTGCAAGTGTTGTTGCATTTATTCTCAAAATAAGTTACAGCCTTAACTACAAAACTAATGTTAAATGTTACTGTTTCATTTTCACTTTAAATGTGAATATTGGCAAGGCACTCCAGAGAGAACGTTGGAGTTGGCAGCAAGTTAAGTACTAAAGAATGAAGAGGTTAATCGGCAAGTCCGAGGATAGGAGACAAGAATGTTGAATAGGGAATAGATAGGCCTACCATTTATATTTGGAGGGATGGGATAAAAATATTTGTCCACGTGAAACTGGGAAAGGACTCATCGTTATGATTCTGAACGTGAGTAAACCTGTGGCTCCACCGCGTGGATAGATATGGAACTTTTTTTTCGAATGATGCGCAACCCGGAAATGAAAAAGATTGACCTTTTACGCAACTTCCAAACACACGTGGAACGGACCTGCTTTAGAAACGAAAAATGGCAGCGTGCAGTGCAGAAGACGTGCTTGCCAAAGCTGAGAGAGATGAGGCAGAAAAACTTAAAAGTATCACTGTTAAGAAAGAACTGGACCTCGAGTTTGATATCGGTAACTTGCTCGCATATGACAAGAACCCTGTTGACATCCGAGAGTTCAGGCAGCAAAAGAAAGATGACTTTCTGAGCTCGCTAGCTCGTGACAATACGCAGCTGCTAATCAACGAGATATGGAAACATCCAACCGAGAGAGTCGAGGAGGTAATCGTTGTCAAACTGCCCGAGCCGACCACTATACTGCCGAGAGAGAAGCCCCCACCAAAGGCTAAAGCCCCAACTAAATGGGAAGAATTCGCTAAACTGAAGGGAATTCAAAAGAAAAAGAAAACAAACATGGTATGGGACGATGTTGCAAAGGAGTGGAAGCGGCGTTGGGGCTACCAGCGGGCCAAAGATGACACCAAAGAGTGGCTGATAGAGGTTCCCGTAACTGCAGACCCGAACGAGGACCAATTCGCAAAGCGCAACAAAGCCAAGAAAGAGAGGGTGGCAAAGAACGAGTTGAACCGCTTGAGGAACATCGCCAGATCACAAAAGATCAAAGTACCAGGCGTTGGACTTACGCCGACTGACCAGCCGTCAAAAACTGACTTGGCTAGGGCTGTCGATGTGGCCAAGACGTCCACCGCCTCAGTGGGTAAATTCCAAGACCGTCTACCGAAGGAGAAAGCCCCCAAAAACACAGGCAAGAAGAGGAAATTCCAACCCCTCATCGGTGACTTCTCTAGTGAAAGGCAGAGACAACTGGATCTTTTGAAAATAATGGATAGCAAGAAACCTAGGCTTGACGTTACCAAAGCTGTCAACATGCAAATGCGAGAGGAGGATCGGGAGGAGAGAAACGCCAAATATAAGGGAAAGAAGGGACGCAAGGGTAACTTTTCTGGAAAAGGAAAGGGTGGGAAAGGTAAATCTGCAGGTGGGAAAGGTAAATTTGCAGGTGGGAAAGGTAAATCTGCAGGTGGGAAAGGTGGAGGTGGGAAAGGAGGTGGTGGGAAAGGAGCAGCGGGTAAAGGGTCTGGAGGCAAACGAATGTCTGGAAAGCCGGGAAAGCGCTAAGGCCTGTCTTGAACTTTGCATGGTAATTCATAAGTGCCTAGTTACAAATATTGAACTGTGAAGTATGAAGTGACTGCTTCATAACTGTCAAGTTTTGTTGTGGAGAAATGCGCATATCCCCTTGTTTTCCTCCCTTGTGTGCTGGTGCAATTTGGGGGGGGGCTTCTGAACTGTCATGCAAATTGTAAATAATATGACGTTATATGTAATGAACATATTTCATCTGTCCTTAATTTTTAGTATAGTTGTCAACGTTTAACATTTGGGTACACATGTTTGGATATTTCGTCGCAAATAAAAACAACTTCATAAGCATGTCCATGGTCTTGTTTGCTTCATTCAAGGTGTCTCAGAATAGCCATGTACACTCACTTGTTTCCATTCAATATATGTGTGCAGCACCTGAGCAATTACTCTGTAGATTCCCATATCGAAATCCCTATTGTCCAGTGAACATCAACACAAATCAGTGGACATTTAAATGACATGTGGGTCCCTGAAGGTCTACTATTGTTCCTTTGTTGAGTCCTCCCAGGAATATTGATCAGCCAGTCAGTATGTATTAGATTTGCCCCTTACACATGCAATGACAGATGGGACACAATATTTAGGAGGGTGATGTGAACTCCTCTACTTGGCTCCCTCAGGGTGATGCAATGGAATCCATTGCTGTTGCTGCATTTCAGTGGGACGGTACCGTACTGCCTTTCGGTCCATCCAGTAGCCACTGACTTTTAGGGCTAGATGCACTGGCCTCCAGAACTTAAAGAATGTTCAATGAATTAAAATGCTTCAACAGTGTTGAAAGAAAAACCTGTGTGCCTGCCTGCCAATTACACATACAACAGCAATAAGTTGTTCACTATAGTTTTAGTGCAGATGCCTTGCCACATTCTCATCAATGTGGTAAGAATAAAAATAACTTGGCCTTAACCTTGAAAATAATAGCTTGTCTTGCAAATGCAGGGTAACGACCAAGAATAGAGATGTTGCCGGGCCTTCTTAGAACTACACAGTACAGGAGCTGTCTGCTAATCAGCTTAGCTGTGCTGTTGGTAAAGACAGGGCTTTGGCAGCATCACAGAGAGTGAACCAGCACACTAAACTGTCTTAACTCATGTCAGCTTTTCATTTGCTCTGCCAGGCCAACAGTTCAAGCAGAGACCCACAAGTTACATATATTAGGAAATAACATCATAATGTTTCAGTGAATGTGAAATTCCTGGCCAATATTCAAACTCTCCATTATGCTAATGTATTGATTCTGCTGATATGAACATTTTCCCTAAATGCATTCAGTACCTTCATCATCCTTGTCAAGCACCTCTACTATAGACACTAGGCTACATTAAATTAAATATGGACACATTCCAGTTGGCGTGGGTTGAATAGGGGTTACTGAGAAGGGACTGAATCAGAGGTTAGTGAGTCCAATCTAATGCTAATAGCAGGTTAAGAATGACAACAAGGTTAATCAGGTGTCCAATCCATTTAGTGTGTCTTAAGTTTTGCCTCTGAACAACATACTGCTGAAACAGATGCACATGTCTCTATGTTTCATAATCCCTGGCCAATTCTATTTTCTCACAGGCCTCCAGACAGATTACCTCCTCTCACAATACTATAAACATAGAAGATATTCAGCACAGTAAAGGGGAAGTTTATGCTATTTTCTCATTTACATTTGAAAGTATTCGGTTGGCAAGCAACTGTATTTGGTTGTATGCATTATTTCATGAATAGAGTGTAGACAGTCAGACTTAGACATTGATTCTTGAAGGATATATCTTGAAATGCCTCATGAGCTTAGTTCAACTGTCTTACCCCATCACAAAAAATATAAGCTTGTTTTACTGCATTGTTTGAAACAATGTAATTGTAAACAAATACTGTATAGCTTCAAAACATGGTAAAAACGATCATTTTGATCTCACGGATGGTCAGTCCTTTCATCCACAGCTCCGTCTATGAATTTGAGAGTGATTACATTTCTTCAGCTATTTACCAAGGAAGTGGCGGGGTGACCTCTTTGTTGTTGTTTGAATCCCTGATTGCCCCTTTAAATAGGTTAAATACATTTTAACTGACAGTATTCCAATGGAGAGTTGAAAAATGTATCCCTTTCCATCACTACCTCCCACTGCCTTTCTCTCAAAGAGCAAGTAAATAGTGTAACATTCATTTGATCCTTACATTGTATGCTTTTGCACGTCTATTTTTTTTTCTAAATGACTGCATAATCTCCTTCTTTCTTGATGGATGCTGTTTGACTGCTGTCACAAATCCACAGCAAAGGGGGGAGGGGGGGGCATCTGTTGACTGGTCCAGGCTCAGTCAAAACCCCATTCAACCCCATTCAATCAAGCGCCCTGATGTGAAATTATGAATGTTGATCCATGTTGGGCTAGCATAGGCTTCAGTCTCACACAACCTCATGCTTATGGCCAGATGGCGGGAGGACAATAGGCAAAGACATTACACTCAATGACAGGCTGAGGTGGTCAAGCATGAACTTATATAGGGGGGCTGGTAGTCCACCAGAGCACCACAGGGTTAACCAGTTCAATGGACATTAGAACAGTAAACACTGTGTTGATGCCCTGTGTTTTAAAGTGTGTGCATGTCTTCATACTTGATTTACTAGTATATCAAGTGCATCAAATCTTCAGAAAATGACAACATCACATAATGTGTTTGAAATTGTTTAACTGATACAGCAGTCTTTCTGTGTTTTTCTGCATATTTGTACATGTTTGCGTTCACGTGTATGTGTGTGTGTGTGTGTGTGTGTGTGTGTGTGTGTGTTCTCTGCTACAGTAAGTGCTGCAGTAGGATTAGTCACCTGTGATTATTTAAGGCAGAGAGAGAGTGCACAGGAGCCTCAGTCACTGTAACTCAGTCCGTCAGGATGCAGCCCATCTACATGCAGAGTAATGAGAACTTTGAGGTCTACACCACCGTCCTCTCCCCACAAGGTGAGTAGCAACATACTCATAAAGGCTCATTAAGACATTTAGATGATTATTAAACATAGTTTTTAATGTGTGTACAGTCTCACAGTTGGTTGTCCTCATAAACAGTTTGAAAGCATCATATGCATGGAAATGACATTTGTTCATCCTTTTATTGCTTTGGTTATGCGAACAGTAAAGGTACCGCAACGAGCAGACTATTGTTCTTTGTGAGTGCTATGAGCTCTTTTTTTGCTGATTCCTCTGTCTGTGGTTGACAGTGACCAGGGGGAGATGTCGCTACAGACACGCTGCAGACATAAAGGCTGAGATGGCAAGTTATTATTCTGTTCTTGTTGCTTAAAAACATTTCTCAGACATACGCTGTTATCTGCAAATACTTGGGTAGAGTTGCTCCTCAATTCATCCTCATATCATATTGACCATCACATGCAAGCACCTATAGTTTGTGACTGAAGTTTTAGCAAAATGGCGTCAACCTTGCAAAGCATGAAGTAATTCTTCAGCAAGGCTCTCGTTGGTTTAGCAGTTATGTCATTCTTCTGACAAACATCAAGCAATTTAAAAAAGAACAGATGTGTGTACTTCTGCTGAACATTCAGGGTTTCTTTTTTAACGGCGAGGCAGGTAATCCATGCCTCCATCCCATTTGTCTTGAGACCCCTAATCGTCTCCATTCTTTGGTTACTAAGGCTTATCCTCTCCATCCATAGAGCCAGTGTTCAATGGGCTGCAGACTGCTGCCAATGATGTAACGACTGATGTAATGACTGAGCATGTCATCACATGGTGTCACATGACAACTGTTTTGATAATCACATGGCATAACTATAATCATTATCTACTACAGAGGGAGGACACAACATGGTATTTGGGATAATATGCCTACATTGTCTCATGTAAATGACTGTATTTGCCTCTTTCTGATAAAGTTAGTTGACGGTGTAATTCCTACTTTGTCCTCTAGATGGTGGTAACACGCAGCTATAAACCCCACTGGCCAGATGAGCTGGAGCTCTCTCAGGGTGATGTCATCCTAGTGCTGTCCAAACACGAGGAGGAGAGGTGGTTTGGGCGGCTGCAGAACGGCCAGCAGGGATACTTCCCCGCCTCTTATGTGGTGGAGCTGAGCGAGGTTAGTCACTGGGTGCAGCAATGGCGCAATATCAATGAATGATGTTTCTATAATCTACTGGTTGGCAAAGGCAGATTTCCATCTCAAGTTTTATTCTATTCTATTCTATTCTATTCTATTCCATCCCATCCCATTCCATTCTATTTTATTCCATTCTATCCTAGTCTAGTCTATTCTATTCTATACTATTTTATTCTAATTTTTTAAATGTTATTCTATACTATTCTATTCAAACAAGATGAAAGGCCAGAAAAACAATCTAGAATGCTGTTTGATCCAATCATTAGATAACTAGATAACGACAGGGTCATCATCCTGTACAGTTTTAAGAATAGCCCTGAAGACTTAACTCCCAGTCCTGTTTATGTCAGGTAAGAATAGCCCCTAGAGCCTGCCAGCAATAATCCCATCCCAACACACTGCTGCTGTGTGTGTGTTCTCAGGAGGATCATGAGTGTGAGCCTGCTAAAGATCTTCGCCGCTCACTAGCCAGGCGCAGCTCAGCCCCGGCCTGTGTTTCAGGGGTCCATGGGTGAGTGAAGTGCACCAAAAATGACTAAATTACACATATGCACACACACACACACACACACACACACACACATATCAATGCACGCGCACACACACACACACACACACACACACACACATATCCATGCGCGCGCACACACACACACACACACACACACACACACACACACACACACACACACCTCCACCCCCCCACCCACCCACAACAAGTGCATGAGGACACACATCTCACACACCCCAGCAGCTGCTCCACCCATCATGCCCCCCCCCCCCTACCCCCCATGCCCCCCCCTTCATCCAGCTCCACCCTGCCCAGCCAGCGCCCCTGAACAGGTGGCCCCTCTCATCCCTCATTAGATGACAAAGCACACTGATTACACCCCCCTCCCTGATCAATTCCCTCACTCACGGCACACAAGACCACAGAAGGGGCTCACTCACACTCGCAAACCAGCAAGAGTTTGAGTTTGAGGTTGGGTTTTTTTCTATATATGTATTTTTTACCGTATCAAACAGAGCTGTCAGTAGAATGTGTCAGAAGTGGTTCTGTGAGTTCAGGCAGAGCTATAAACACTAAACACTTGTTGAATATTTTTCCAAGAATTATACAAAATCCTAGGTTTGAATTGCCCCACTATGTGGTTAGTGTTTCTGTACAGCATGGTGCCTTTGTACCATGAGTGTGGAGGTGGATCTAGAGATGTAACAGCCTGTGTATGTGTGTGTGTGTGTGTGTGTGTGTGTGTGTGTGTGTGTGTGTGTGTATGGCGTGCGCACACACACACACACACACACACACACACACACACACACACACACACACACACACACACACAGCTCCCGAACAGCCCTGCGCTTGTCTTGTCTGCAAGCAGTGGAATTTGGGTCACCGGGAATAAACAGGGCCTTTGTGTTTGTTGTTTCCTCTTTGTCCCCCAGCGGACACAGGCTCAGGAGGGCTAGCAGAGCAGGAGGAGGGGGAGTGGAGGGGGGCCAGGGGGAAAGGGAGGGCCCCATCCTGGTGCTGAAGCCCCAGACCTCTCTCCCTCACCCCCAGCCCCAGCTCCAGGCCCAGCCCCAAGCATACAACTCCCCAAGCCTTTTTCGCAGGATCCTGTCTAAACACCGTAGGAAGAGCGAGTGCCATGGAGCCGCCAACAGGGCCTTTACGACCGACTGAGAGGCCTTTTCTTGGGGCAGCTGAGGAGATGTGTGGTGGGTGGAGCTGGATGAGGTGTGGGGGGAAGGTAGGGGAGAGAGGGAGGGTATTGGGAGGCGGCAGGGTAGTTGTTGCCATAGTAACTATCATGTAGCTATGGCTGGTCCTTAGGCTGCATAATTAGGAGCAGTAGTGTGGGGGTTAATGAACTGTAAAAAGGAATCAAAAGTGTGTGTGTGTGTGTGTGTGTGTGTGTGTGTGTGTGTGTGTGTGTGTGTGTGTGTGTATATGAACGCTTGTAGGAGTAAGCCATAAATTATGGGTTAAGTAAGGGAAAAGGTAGGTTTATGACTATATTTTCAAAAGCCATAGCCAAATAATGTCCCATAAGACTGCCTGTGCTTTTCTGTTCCATGCTGTCATCCTCATTAGGCTGTTTTCACTGTGTAGTAACTAAACTAACTAAGCAAATAATGTTTACTTTATTTTATTTGTTTTATCCTTGGGAGATTAAGAATGTATTTTTCATAAAAATGATCAAACACTTCCTTGTGACTGATGTCCTGATGTTCTAGCATATTCAAATACATCACCTCAGTATTCCTATGCATTTTTTCCACTGAATGTGCACAGGCTCCCATTTTACAGTGCTGAAAAAAAACAACCTCTCAAGCGAAAGGAAGTGTGATTGAGGCGTGTTGAAAGCATTGCCAAAGGAAATGGCATCATTATTGTGAGGGTTACCCCAGCAACGCTTAAACAGCTCTCAGTGGCTCCACACAGTCCTCAGTGGTGCCTCCCAGCATGTCCACTCAGCAGGACCTCAACAGGGTGGGCTGAAGAATGGATCCTTTGGGAGGACACAAGCACACTGCTGTCTCCAATCCTGACCCTAACCTTGACCTCTATGGAACTCAGACACGCCCACCACACTGTTTGGTCATATTGGAATGATCTATTCTAATAGGGGCCATTTTATGGGGACCATCTCATTGTATGATGATTGTGGGTGTGTGGCTGGATGCAAAGTGACTCCACAGCAAGACTCACACATTCTTACTGGTGTTAAACCTGGAGGAAAGTCTGGTTCACAAGTCAAATACTAAGCTAAGACAGTCTACTGTCATAGCAGTTATATACATACAGTATAGAGAGTATATATACAGTACATTTACTTGGTGAGTTGGAGACTCTGTAAGGTTGAAACAGGATGGGAAATGCAGTTTATAAACAAGTTTACTTGCTTCTTCTTAGTATTTGACATTGGGGGTTTTTAGGCTGAAAACCTGCCACAGCCATCTGCTGAGAGAGACTTAACCAGTCAAGGAGTAGAGCAGCTTTCTCCCCCTGGCCTCTCCTTCATTCATTTGGTCTTTCATTCAGTGCTTTAATCAGCTTTAATCCAGGGCTAATTCGGCCACTCTCTCTGCCACCTGCATTAAGGCTCTGCAATCTGGATTATTCCAGTTTAAGTAAAGTAACACAGTTAGTTAGAGCTCAATGTGAGTGTGTGTGTGTGTGTGTGTGTGTGTGTGTGTGTGTGTGTTTGTGTGTGTGTGTGTGTGTGTGTGTGTGTGTGTGTGTGTGTGTGTGTGTGTGTGTGTGTGTAGTTTGTAGTTTACAATGGAGCTGGGCAGGCTACAGAGTGTGTATGTGAGGTGGGGGAGGGGGGTGGGTGTCTTGTGGAGGGTTTGTTCACCTGCCTGACTCCTGTTACCTCCCATCTCACCTGTAATGCAGCAGATGCTAGGCAGGGGTAGGCCAAACCTAAAACCTAACCTTGCCCCACCCCAACTCTCTCTCCCTAATACACTCTGTCCTCAATGCCTATTCAACCAGGGCCCCTTGACACCCCAAGACTTTTTCATAATACAAACACACACAGCCCCCCCCCCCCTCCCCCACCCCCCCCACACACACACACCCATCCCCACAGGCTCCAATTACAGACCACATACACCGCAGAGAGAACTTTTTTTTTTACTGTAAATGGCCTGTGGACACACAAACAAACATGTAATAAATTGTATCTGTAGTCAATGAATTCGGTGAGCTGCTACAATTAAATCTGTAGTCAAGCTCCACATGCATATCCTATGCTAGCATTCAAGTATATATGAGCCTGGTTAATCTCACACAGCAGTAACACACACACACACACACACACACACACACACACACACACACACACACGGGTAGTGGAAACATTGACCTATATACAGCACAGGTCCCACACACACACACACACACACACACACACACACATGCACGCGCACACACGTACACACACATACACACAGAGCTGTTATTTCCCGCCTGAAGTGTCCCGTCCCTGCACTGCTCCGCTGGGTGTTGGGGGGGAGCCTAACAGGGTGCCTGCCAGATGACTGTCCTGTCAGCCCTATAATGGGCTGCCATCTGCTGTCTGGCACACACAAAGGCTGGCAATGTGTGTGTGTGTGTGTGTGTATGTTTGGGGCTCAAACCCTGCCACATGCTGTTTCTTCATTGAACACACACACATGCACATGTAAACACAAGTAAACAAGTTGCCTTGAAATGACTGAATGAGTTGTTAGCGATTGAATATCTACTCCTAGAAATGCATTAAAAAAACCAATGTACACACACATGGCTGTGTTATGCAACAGGTGTGCCGACAAGCTGAGTCAATAATTCTTTGCTGGACTAAAACAATGCATACAGTAAACATTAGCAGCTAGGGCTGCTGCCAATAACCAATTAAGAGGCAATGAGTCTGTGACATCTTTCAGGCTTGAGTGCGGACCACTCAGCAGCAATTGCTCAAGTCCTGGCCATACAAATGTGTGAGAGAGAAGGGGAAGGCAGATTGATTTAGTGTACGTGTGTGTGTGTGTGTGTGTGTGTGTGTGTGTGTGTGTGTGTGTGTGTGTGTGTGTATGTTGCTCCAGCAGAAGGCAGGTCGCCTGGGCCTTGCGCCCCTCCTTTTGGGGGCAATTGAGTGAATGGGCCTGTAAAACCAACAGCCCTTAGGGACAATGGAGCCCAGAGGCATTAAGTCATGGGTGAGTGGACCCCTTTAGGGCCAGCAGCTGACCCTGTGGAGAGGCCTCTTGTTCTGACGGAGGGGGGCTCGTGTCCGAGGACCCCAGGCCAAGCTGACAACACCCCAACCACCCCCAAACACACACACGCACACACGCTAGTGGCAGGAAGCGGGGTTCAGATCTACAGTCAACCCTGGCGACTGTCAACCTCCACCCCAACAAAGCCTCCTGCCCTACTGCCACCTCCACCTGGCTGACCGGGCAGGGTTGATGGGGCACACTGTAGACCATAAAAGGGACATAGTGGGAGTTTGGAGGACTCTTGGGTCATACCAACATGGGTCATACCCATTTATTTGAGCGGGCAGGAGTTAACATTTGGCAGTGACTCAAAATCAATGCCTTCCGGGGAATAATAGAATCATTGTTGTTTTGTAGTGTAGAAAAAAAATAATGAGACACCATTTTGCAATGCACATTTTAATATTTTGTATTAAGTACATGATTACAATGGCAGTTGGCAGGAATTCTATGGTACCTTGGTTATTATGATGTCTGCAGAAAATACTGTAAAATTGAAAATAGGACATATTGTAAGTGTTCAACTGTGATTAACGTAGTACAAACTTGATGAAAGAAGTCCAGCATATTGTGTTTTGCTCATGCATAACTATGACAACAACTGCTACTATACATGTACTCAATTCCCTCATACCCTAGGGTTAGATGGCTGAAGTGTTAACACACAAACATGTTACTTCAACAGAGGACCTCCAAACAGAACAAAAAAACAAAACAAACACACATAGTCAAAGTCAAACCAACAAAACAGTACATGTAACAAACATATATACATATTTAACTGTTAGACATATCTCAAACCAAAATTAAAAAATAAATGTCATGCTCTTAAGCAGAAAATGCAGTCAGAGTAGTATATAATGTTGTTCTGTGAGGAGATGCTACAACACATGCATGGTGTCTGATCTTTCCACATGATTTCCCAGACAAGACTCCCTTCTTATTCTCACCAGCACGCCTAATTCTGGCTAATCCAGATCAATCCAGATTATCAAAGACGGTTGGAAACGAACATGGCTAAAAGGACATGGCATGGGGGATCTCTGACCGTGGCAGTGTGTTACTTCTTCATTGATACCGTACATTAGGGATGGTAAATGCGTCAATGCATTCCATTCAAATGACTTCAGTACACCTGTCATGCTTATGGGATTTGGTAATCTATGTAGTAATGTTATTTCAAATGGAGCACGGTAGCCTCCTGTAGCATCTGTAGATGGAGATAGCAATCTCAGCTTCTCTGTCTGGCCCACATGCTTCTATCTGGCTCTCACTAGCAGCTAACACACACTGCTGTTCCACAGCGGTAAACATCCAAGCCCAGCAACAGAGCACTGTCTCTTAACAATCTATGTCAAACAGCTCAATATTTACATGTCAGTGTTCAATCGTCATATGTAGTGAGACATTCATCTAACGCCACTGGTGTTTATTAAAAAAAAAAAAAAAAACACACACACACAAACACGGGCTACATCATCATCATCATCATCATCACAAACAAATGAACGAACCAACACTTAAACAATGAGAAAAGTGCAATTTGCCTATGATTAGAGGTCGGAGATGGAATCCTGCTTCCTACAGAGAAAAACAACACTTGTTCTACCAATATCTACAACGCAGTGATAGAGCTACGTAATGGTAATAATGTAATAGTTTTGTACAATTAAAAGAAAACAAAGATGAATTATGGGATTTGGTAATCTATGTAGTAATGTTATTTCAAATGGGAGCACAGTAGCCTCCTGTAGCATCTGTAGATGGAGATAACAATGCTTCTGTGTCTGGCCCACATGCTTCTATCTATTCTATCTAATTTCTATTAAAGAAAACAAAGATGAATATAAAAAAAAAGAAATGAAATGAAATTTGTGGCAGTGCTTGTTTACTTCTAATTTAGAGAAATGAAGTGAAAGGTAGCCCAATCCTTTTTTATAGAGAGAAAAAAATATAATTATTTCAATAATTTCTTTAAATTTTAGAAATAAATAAATTAGTAGACATTTAATAAATAGAACCTATAGCCTTCACACAAACAGGACATCCCTTTCAACGACACGCTTGTTCTAGAACACTGATGATAGGAGCACTGTGGTCTGTACCAAACATGGACACTGAAGGCCTCTGTTCTCAGACCAGTACATCCTTCCCTAATCTTGACCATCAAGGACGCAAAGAGCCAAACTGGCCTTTGATCAAAGCTTCGGGCAAATATGAGTTTTAGGCTGTCTATCAGCAAAGGTAGATTTCTCAATGGAAACTTCAGGTGTTCAATTGACAATTATATTAATATCTAAGCTTTAGAGCTGATAATAAATAAAAGAAGAAGAAAAAAAAAAAAAAAAAAAGTAAAAAGATACCCCTCCATTCTAAACTTCTTCGCAGTTTTCATGCTATGAAATACATTCAATAAAATGTCTCAACTTGAGACTGCAAAAGGAACGATGTGGCCTCGGAACAGAGACGTGATGTTTAGAGATGTTACAGTCATGTCACAAGTGCTATCCAGTTAACCCTAAACACTGGTCATTTCTCTGCAGCCAACCAAACTCAGTAGTGCAATACTGACAGCGCCCTCTCCTCTTCTCATAAGACTTCATATCAACAGTTTTAGCATCTTCATGGTAGTTCTACAAACAAGCTGGAGGATATACGTGGAATGTTACATCATAAAATGTATTTTTTCTTATGTTTTTTCTCTCTATTTAAACAATATATTAACAATATAAAACTCAAAAGCAGCCACTGCTACTGATAAACAGTCTATTTCTACAGCCTATGGTGTGTGCAGGTTGTTTCACCATTATCAACTAGTGCAGAACATCTAATACTCCTTATCTGTACACAACTGTTACATGGCTAGGACAACAGTTTATGTGTTCAAAAGAAGAAGAAAAAAAAAAAGCCAACAATGGCTAGCAAAATCACATTGAGAACTTGAGGACAAGTAAGTACTTGGGCAGTGACCTAGAAAAATAATGGCAACGGCCTTATTTTTTGTGTTAAAGTACTTTGCCGAACACTTCAGGGTGTTCACTTACGGGTTTTAGAAATATGTCTTGTAAAATGGTAATTTTAGTTGCCTAGACTGGATTGTCTAGAAAGTGTTAGAAGAGTCTTGGGACTGAGGTTGCCATAGTGACCTTGCTGGACGGGCATAGTGTGTATCGTGGAGAGTTGTGGTCTCAGAGCACGAGGGCCCTCGAGGTGCAGCCGGAGGACGGGTAGGCACTCAGGTACTGACGGGCCTGCTCTGTCATGATCAGCTGGTCCTCGGTCTTCCCATAAACCACTGCTTCCCACTCGCTCTTCACCTGCAGGAGAGAGGAGAGCATTATGGGTTGTTTGAAGCACATTGAGGGAATAATGAGCCTTAAGTACTTAAGACACTTTGTGGGCTTGTGACAACACCACACTGATCTCGATGCTCTCACTGAAAGAGGCCATGTTTCTTTGACTGGGGACCAGCTGAACCCACATCCATTACAGTGTCTCTCTCCCTAAGATCATACTGTAGGTGTTATTTGATTGATATGATTTGACTGAACATGGAGGTCATCTTTCCTCTTGAGAAATAAAAGATAGCTGGCCTCTTCTATGGATATATTAAGAATCCTAAGCAATCTGCCTAGTGGTGAGTATATGTTTTTTGAAGTACTGGAGACCAACATACAGCACTATAGCAATGAATTTCCTGTCTTTTGCGGGCATAACTTTTCACAGAAAATGACGTTTTTGGTCATTAATAGATAAGTACCTGAACAGGGGCTATTCTGTGGGTCTTCTTGCCACGGGGGCTGGGGAGGCGTCGCAGGGGGGTGCAGGACCCCTCCCTCCCAGACGACAGAGAGCAGTTATGTGCCTCTCTCTCAGGGAGGGGGGTCATCAGTAAGGAGCTGGTCAGAAGACTGTCTTCTTGGACCTGGTGAAAGAGGGGGGCGGGTGGAAACATTCAGCGATTATTTTAAGCCCATTTGAGCCCAGACTGGTTATCACATTTACGATGGTAGTGCGTATTGTACAAAGCTTCAAGTCATTTTCACAGTACTGTACATGTTCAAAAAAAGCAAGAAAGCACACACCATAGGTTTGTGAGTTGCAAGCTGGCAGGTGAAACTTAAAATATCATTTTGAGAATTGAAACCCTGAAGTAGGCAGCTTGCTGCTGAAACATTGGTTTAATAAATGATGAGCATCAGAGCAAGAGTGTGTGGCTCTCTATCCATTTTCACAATGCTGTACAAACCTGTGCGTTATTAAGTTGGTCCTGGAAGAGCTGGACGTTCAGACAGTCTTTCCCCCAGGAGTCCAACACCAAGGACTTACGCACCTTCCTGGCAGGGCCATCCAACTGGCAACACACAAGGTTCCCATTACAGACACAAGCTACAACATCACACTGTTAGACCCTATTATGGTTCAACAGTGTTACTGTTTAAATGGCAGTAAATCATGATTGGTTCGTCAGTATATCTCGTTTTCAAGTAAGTTTCTAAAGACCAAAAGGTCATGTGGTGGAGTTGTACGTGGTTATGTGAAGACATACGTCGTGTTTCCATGTCCTGAACTCTGGCTGTAGATCTCTGGTGAAGATGTCTGATCCTATCTCCTCCTTCAACACCTCCCTGATGTCCTCCTCTAGAAAGGCCAGGGGCTGGGGCTGTAGTACAGAGATAACACATGCGCACACACGCACACACACACACACACACACACACACACACACACACACACACACACACACACACACCACAAACACACACCACAAACACACACCACAAACACACACCACAAACACACATGAGCACAGGAACGCACACGCACACAGTTAGAAACATAGACTACCAGGACACTTACCACCATCTTTAGCGGCCCATGCATCTTCTCTTGGGCGGCCAGAGCGTTTTTAAAAGGTGTTGGGGTCCTGGGTGTCGGGCCCAAAATGGACTTACGGATCTTAGGGGTCCTAAAACTGAGAGAGAGCAACTGTTACAACCCCTGCTAAAATGTTTCAAACACCTCCACAAATCATCAAATGTGACACAGTCTAGTGCAGGAAAACAAACCGTAACAGAACTCTATTAAGCTGTAATCGTAGTTGTAGCTGTTCTCTCTTACCCAGCATTCTCCTTCTGGTGTTTGGGCGTGGTCTCTTTCTGAATGGGCGTGTTGAGGAGACACTTCTGTCCACACACTGGGGTGGAGGTGAGGGCTGGGTTGTCCAGGTTCAGATGCTGCTCACCCCCTGATACGTTGAAGAACTGGGGAATACATGACCGGAACAATTAGAGAGGGGATCTGGCTCACACCATTTCAATTATAAGATTACAGTATAAAGCAGTTGGGACTTAAAAACACGTCCACCTAACCCAACTATTGAGTGTTGTGGATATGGCTTGTGCATCTTACCTGGGAGGGGGAGAAAGGGAGTCCTTTCGTGGGAGTGTTCTTGGGTGAGTTGGTGCTGGTGTCTAAGAAGGAAGGGCAAGTCCTGTCACACATGGGGGAATGATCCCCCCTCTCTCTCCTCTTCCTCCTCCCCACGGATGGCAGGCTGGGCTTGGACACGTTGGTGGGGGTGTGGGGGTTGGCCTTGCCCTGTGGGGCACAGTGCTTGGCGAGGGCGGTGATGGAGGAGGGGGGTTCCCCTGTGTACCCCATGCACTCTGTGGTCCTCTCCTGGGGTGTGTAGCCCCCTTGTGTGTGTTTCGGGGGGGTCCCCACTTCAGACAGGTCAAAGCTGGCCACGTCACTCCAAGCCACAGGGTCCTGCAGAGCCAGATACATCTACACTGGATTTATAATACATCCACGTTCTGGGTCTGGCACTAGTATATTCAAAACACACACACACACACACACACACACACACACACAGACACACACACAGACACACACACAGACACACACACAGACACACACCGAGTCGATGAGCTCCATAGTCTCGGCGAACTCCGGGATGGTCTGCAGGGTGGAGAGCACGGCGCTGGCCTCCACTGACAGGAACTTGCTGGGGGAGACATGGAGCTGGACCGGGGGCCCCTGGCCCTCCTCTGCCCCCCTCCAGCCTGGAGCCTCAGCCTGCTCCTCCAGACTACTGCTGCTGGTGGTCATAGTGTCGTCTGACACGCTGTCAGACCAGCTGGAGTAGCCCTCCACATTCTGAGGGACAGGAAACTGGGGTTAGGTGGCGTCGCTCAGGACACTTGAGGTGGTGGTATGACTCCATTTGGTCTTATGAAGTTTCGCTTCTAAGTTCTTGAGGTACGTTACGCTCAAAATGTCTTTTGTGTTAACACATCATGAGTATCAGAGTTCCTTGTTATTGCAAAAAACAAACAAAAAAAACAGCAAAAGACCTGTTCTTTCATAGAGTATTCATTGAACCTCAACCTTATCCCTCAAGAGAAACTTCATTAGACTCAGAGACACACAAGGGTTTATGGTCACCAGGGGAGGCTGGTGGAGGCAGAAATCCGAGGATGTCCTCTGATTACTACCTCCACCAGCCTCCACTGATGGTCACCTATAGGGAAACCTGGAGACGAGGTAGTTGGAGATGAAGAGAGAGAGAAGGACAGGAGGGGTAAAGGATAGAACACTCAGAGCTGAAGAGGGTTGTGGTCAGTGTGTGGTTCCCCATTGGTGACCATCACTGACCGTTGGTGGTCAGTGATAGGCAAGGGCTGTACCACACCAAGAGATTTTATGGTTATAAAATCTAAACCACTTGTCTGCCATATTTTCCTGACAGTTTGTTCTTTTAAGTTTCAGAAAAAAAAGCACAAACTGAACAGATATGGGTGGAGATAGATGGAGGATGAAAAAGAATGGGTGTATGGGGAGGGGGGGGTATGAGAAAAACAAAAACAAAACAATGCATGTTTGGTTTTCAAACCAAGCGGTTGGCTTGAGTGACACAGGAGCGCCATGCACTACAGAGCTGCAGAGAGGGGGAAGGAGAGGTAGTTAATGAGTGGTGGGGGGGGGGGGGGGGGGGGGGGGGCTACTAAGCACAGCTAACAGGGGTGTATGGAGGGAGGTGAGGTGGGTACTACTGCATCACTACAGCACACTATGCTACTGTACGCACGCACGCACACACACTCTGAGTGCGTCCTTACACATGGGCCTCGGCACTGGGCCTGTCTTCGGACTTCGGTCTCTGCTGACATAAGCAGCAGCTCAAGTTCCTTAATTCTCTGCTCTTTGTCAGGGTCGTCGTGGCAGGACGGCTGGAATAAACACACGCGGGGGGAGGAGAGGAGGAGGAGGAGGAGGAGGAGGAGAGGAAGGAGGGAGTGAGGAAAGAAGGCAGGGAAAGACAACAGGTTTACTCACATACTACCACTACTCATACCATAATCAAAGATGAACTCCCATGTTTACACCATTTCACTCCAGTTTTTACATCTGCATGATTTTGTTAATAGACAAAGAAGAAAACCAAAGTCAGGGCCAATCGTTCAGTTGTTTGATTGAGAGAGTGATTAATGAGAGGAACAGATGAAAGGTAGAACAGTGGGGAAGTGGAGGAATGAGACAGGGCAGTGGAGGGGATGGGGCCAGGGTTGGAGGTGGGTCCGGGCCAGACTCTTGGCGCTGCCCCTTTAAGACAGCGGGCTGGACCCATGGAAACATCTCTGATCCATTCATCTGGAGGTGCTGCACACGTGAGTATTTTTCGAATATTTATAGCGGTGTGTGCTCATTGGTTACAGGAATGCCGCGCACAACCCCCCGAGCGAACCGAGTCATTCCAACAACAGGTTGGACCAAAAACACTTTGGTTTTGCCCTTAAACAGAGATTTTGGATCAGCTCTCCCGGCATCACTCCAAACCTCTGGTATTTAGAGCAACAAAAGAAAACACATTAGAGTCTGGAAAAGTTGGATCAGCTGTTCCACCTACCAATAAGAAGCTGGAGGAGGTATCTGGGATGGTGTCCATCAACTGTCCATTGTGAGGGCCGTAGGGGTATCCACCAAGCTACGACACACAGGAACCAAAACGCATGAAAACCAAGCTCTCATAAAACTAGAGATCAATGAGTTCACGCAGAGACAAACAAGTGACCCTACAAAGTTCATTATTCTCTAAAAAAAGAAAACCTGAGCAACTGAGCGACTTGCTTTTCAGACTTTGAAGTCTCTTTTCAAGTCAATCCAATCCAATTGGTGGCCTGGAGGTGGTCCAGTGGTCCAGCACCATGGCCTACAGTACACACATATGCCCATGTCGGCATGGCTTCGAATCCGGCCCATGCCATGCTGACATACCCTCCCCTCCTTACTTTTCTGTCTTTCTTCACTATATCTATCCAATAAAAATTACAAATATAAGAGTGGGATTGCTCCACTCAAAAAAATAACCTTTAAATAAAAATCAATCTAATCCAATGGAATGGGACTGAAAGGCTGTTCATCACCACTGTTGGTGCAGTAAGATAAAGCTCTGTTGACTTTAGTGGACCTAAACGACATCAAACTCAGCTGAACTGCATGGCTAGGCTGCCCACCTGTGTTGGTGGTCCCGTCATGGCCAGAGGGCTGTGTCCGCGGTGGGGGGTCTCCGCTGAGGGGACACAGGGCCTGTGATGACGTCTCTTCACGCCCCCGTGCTCGGAGCTGAAACCCCTGCAGGCCTCCTGGAGGTAGCCCTCCGACTCCACCTTCCTCCTCATGGTGGAGTTCCAGTGGTTCTTGATGGAGTTGTCCGTCCTGAGGGGGAGGTGGTGAGGATAAGGAGATGAGAGGAGTGGGGTCTGACTGCTTTAGTAAATGGTTTGGTACAAAACAACTCAAAGGAATAAGCGTTCATCTGTCCAGTTTCTACATTCAGTTAGACAACATAGTGGTCTGATACAGTGGTTGATATAATCAAAGTATGTTAATGATCGTCTCTTAGCTTTGCTAATGATTTCACCATTTCTTTATAGTGTCGGCACAGATGAAGGAAAGTGGTACACAGTGCAGTGTGTATGTGTGTGTGTGTGATACGTGTGTGTGTGTGTGTATGTGTGTGGTGTGTGGTACGTGTGTATGTGTGTGGTGTGTGGTACGTGTGTCTGTGTGTGTGTTACCTTCCAGGCAGCAGCTTGGAGATCTCAGCCCAGCGGTTGCCCAGGCGTTTGTGGGCATCGTAGATGATGCGGTCCTCATCCTGGGTCCAGGAGGACTTCTTCACCTCGGGGTTGAGGTGATTGTGCCAGCGCTCACGACACTGCTTACCAATGCGCCCCTGCAGGTGCTTTGCAATCACCGACCAGCGCTTGGGGCCATACTTGTGTACCAGGTCAATCACCTGTCCACACACACAGACAGACACAGACACAGACACAGACACAGACACAGACACAGACACAGACACAGACACAGACACAGACGAAAAAGACAGAAAACCGGTTGGGACTTACAATGCAAATCGAACACCAATAACTGTATCTATTACAACCTTAGGGAGATTAAGCTTTTTATTATCTCACAAATAAAATGTTAGAAATGGCCCCTTACTGCACACAGAGAGCAGGTAGTTCTCTGGACCTCTAAAAGACCACTGTGTCACCACTGACAATACCCATGAGAATGTCAAGAATGCAGCGTCAGAAGTAGAGCTTGTTACTGCTACTCTCACCGGCTGAGGATTCTTAGCAAGCCATAAACAAACATACTTTTATCTGAGTGCGTATCTTGCTACAGTCTCTCTAAGGTCAAGGCAAAACAATACTAGATCTCCCAGAGATGAGGCCTACATGTTGGACACCATTCTTAACATTCTTATAGGCAGGGCGTCATGAAGTTCCATTTAAGGAATGCATTGTTCCACCGTTCCAGCCATGAGAGACATTACCCCCGAGCCAGTCCAAGGAGGCACTGGGCTCTGGTTCAGGGAGACTTGGAAAGTCTGAGTTATTTTAGGCATCAGGTAGTGGGGCTTACTGTATGCACAGCCAATGAAAACTAATGCAGGGGCTAGGAAAGGGGGAAGCAAAGTTCAATAAGAACGAGTACTGTGCAGGATGTACACATGTTCAGTTCAATGTTCTAGTTAAGAAATTTTTTTAATTCTATTATCAGGGATATGAGTTGTGTTGTTATTATCATGTGTCAGCTGCTTTAATGTATCTGACTTATTCTGACTATAGGTTGTTGCCTGTAATGCACACTCATCCTTCCCTCTCCCCTCCACACTCCTCTCCTGTCACTTTCCTCATCCTCTCTCTTCCCTCCACCATCCTTCCCCATCTCCCCGCCTCCTCTCTCCCTCCCTCCCCTCCACCGTTCTTCCTTCCCCATCTCCCCCCCTCCCTCCCCCTCCCTCCCTCCCCTCCCCCGTCCCAGGTTGGAGGAACGCCCATCTCCTCTTACCTTCTGATCCTCCTCTTTTGTCCAGGGTCCTTTCACCAGCTCCGGGTTGAGCACCTTCTGCCAGCGGTGCTGACACTGTCCATCTGTCCTCCCCTGTGACAGACACACACACACACACACACACACACACACACACACACACACACACACACACACACACACACACACACACACACACACACACACACACACACACACACAAACACACACACACAAACACACACACACAAAGAAGACCACCTCAATTCACAACACCTGCAGCTGTCCAAACCCTATTATCTTCAACACACAAGCCCTTCCCTTCCTCTCTAGAGAGGACCACCACACCAGTCAACACACCTGTGACGGTCCCTTATCTTATCATAACCCCAAACTCTCTCTTAAACAAACAGCCCAAGTGGGGGATAATGTTAACTATGTGCTAAATGACCTAAAATAAAAATTAGATAATAGATAATTAGATAATAAAAAAATAGCCCCATGGTTCAAAATGACAGTATGGTAGTGGCTGTGTAACTGTGTTATAGGTGCTTCAAATGTGGGTGGGAGGATTAACGTGCAGGTTATGCACTGCATCTCATACTTTCACCAAATAATGTGGCACAATAAGTTAGGAATTAAATATTAATCCCACAAGACTTTGTACAAAAGTCACACCGTGTTCTAACAGTGGGGCATGGCATACTGTGTCACTTACTGGAAAATAATTTGCTACTAATTTCCAAGAGTCTGTTCCATGCTGCTCCACCTGCTTTTTAAGCCTCTCGTCCTGGAGACAGAGAGGAGGGAAAGAGAGAGAGAGAGAGAGAGAGAGAGAGAGAGAGAGAGAGAAAGAGAGAGAGAGAGAGAGAGAGAGAGAGAGCAGAGAAGGAGATAGAGAGAGGGGAGAGGGAGAGCAGAGAGACACAGACAGTGAGGAGACAATCTTCCTGAGCAGTTTCCTTTATCTAGTAGGCTAGTAACTCATTAAAGTAAATGCCCCATCCACTTGCCTTTCGCAGAGGAAACTTTAGTGCTTCTCTACATATGATAGCAAGATTGCAATGGTCAATGATAAACAGCCTAGACTGTTGGACCACAGAGGACACAGTTCACACACAGAATATATTATTCTTCATAAAGTTCACCACTATAACATTGAAATAAAACAAACCGTCAGACAGTTTCAAGAAATGATGGTGTGGTGCAACAAACTAATAATACAATAATACAACCCATGCTGAGATATTCTACAACCACATAGTCCTACACAAACACTCACCCAAAAAAAAAGCACATTCAACATAACAGGCTCACTCATGCCTCTTATAAAATTACCTCATCCCGAGACCATTTGACTTTGCACAGTGTCTTCTTGTCTTTAGTCTTGTCCTTACTCTCAGGGTCTGTGGAGTGAAGTTCTTCATCTTCATCCTCACTGGAAGAGAGAGAGAGAGAGAGAGAGAGAGAGAGAGAAAGAGAGAGAGAGAGAGAGAGGGGCAGGGAGGGAGGAGGAGGGAGGATAGAGAGAGAGACAGAGAGAGAAAAAATAATATAACAAACGAAACTACAAAAATGTTATCTAAACGATCCATCAATCAATTACGTTTCAACCATTCCCGCTAACATAGCCGACACAGCCATGAAAGTAAAACAGAAATGTTGACCTAATGAGTGAGAGCAATACTTCAGTGTTGACTCACAGAACTACTGACATCATTACACCGAAAAAAGACAGAAAAAAAGGAACAGTACATCATTCAGGCCACAGCTCATACACACAGTCAGAGTGCCAACAACACTCATAGCTGATTAGATGCAACTGCCATGACATTTTTTATAACAAACTGTGAAGTATGGATTGACCAGGCAGCATCGGTTGAAGAGGATTAAGCTAGTGTTTGCAGAGCAGAAGGGAACATGCTGAGCTTCCTACTAAACAGGACATTCCTGACCATAATTAGAGAAGCTGTCCCTGCTAGATCAGACATCATGATGCCAACTCTCACTTTGCCAGTCTCTATGCCCTCTTGGGCCCTGTTGTTATAAGATAACTCGAACAAACAAGTTTGACTGGCCTGTTTGGGGCAACTTCCACATTATTCACACTTTTTGCCTTCACTGTCAATGTAAGTAAAGTAGGTATGACTACAGCTTTCAGGACACTAACTTAATACACCATTAATTGAAATAGTTTTAGGGGCACGTCTCCCAGTGAACCCCCTTCACCAGGCATTCCTACTGTATGCAGGAGAGAGTGTGGTTGCGAGCCGCTCTTGTCCGTGGACATGCCTTGTTGCCAGGCAACACTTCCTTCATGGCGTCACATTGTGCCAGGGTAGAACATCTAATAAACAGGGTGAATGACTGAAGACAGCGGTTGCCACGGGTTACCCGAGAGCAAACCTGCATGTCCACACTGCACCAACGGCTGTGCGGGCAGACCAAAACTATTCTAGAATAAAGCGAATAAAGCACAGCTGCAAGAGAATCATCTGGAGCGGTTGCCCTGATTGCATTTCTGCAATACTGCAAATATGTATGTAAGGAGCCATGAATGGAGCAGTCTCCCACATCAACAGGCTCTTTCTACTCCTGAGGTGTGTGTGAGGCACTGTCCGGGAGGAGGAGGCGTCAGCTGGGGTGTGGCCAAGCTAATAGCAGGCCCTGCCGCCTTAACGGTCCAAGCTGAAGTTTCAAAAACCACTCTGGGGGATTGCACGATCATGACTTGATTTCTTACATAAATTATCTGGCGAATAATGTGCCTGCCTGAGCCAGAACTGTTGAGGTCCACTCATTCCCTTCATGTTCCATTTTGGAGAAATAACTGTAATGCCTGTGGGGTTTTACAGTTCTACAGTGTTGGCGCACACACGCACACACACACATACACATACATACACACACACACACACACACACACACACACACACACACACACACACTTCAAAATCAGACTCCGGATGAAGGAAACTGCAATATGAGCGGGTAGATTTTGTCCTTCGTTTGCTTTCTCCCACTCAAACTTGAACTTGCATCTAAGCATGTGAAAAGCAGAGAGAAGACCATCCTCCCCCACCATACTGCTCCCCTCTCAGCCCCCAGATGGGGCACACAGAGGGGGTAGGGGTAGGGGACACAGAGGGGGGTAGGGGACACAGAGGGGGTAGGGGACACACACGCGCCACTGAGCTGTTCATTCAAGGAGAAATTACGTCATTGTCATGTTTGCGTGTTTAAGGGTGATGACAAGGCTCCAATCAGCCCATAAATCAATAGTTACTTCACCCATGCAGGCTGAACTCATGAATGCTTATAGCACACTGCCTTACAATTTCACTATCCATAACTAATTCAATATATGCAATATAGCATAATAATAAGTTAACATTTTATTTATTTTTGTCCTTGCTGACACACACAGGATAAAAGGAGTGATAAAGAAAAAATTACTTCAATTTTCAACCTGAGGATTCAAAATAAGCAGTTTATTTTTACTCTGAAACATCCATATTTCCCTTTACCCTGTTATAAACAAGAAAATGATGCACATAAGGGGTTGGACTGAGACCTATGCTTCATGAGGCCAAGATTGAGCAAGCTCTCTCTGCTTAAAAACTCTGCAACTCTGATTGACTCAGTGTATCGAGTCTGCAGTATTTAGGCTAGTATAGCCTAGGAATATTTTAAGTATGATGAATTGGAGAGCGAAACTCACTACAGACCAAGGCAGTTATATCATTCCCTGGCTACTTGAATTAACCACAAATATTTAAAATAAGCGAATATCTCTATTTATTTATGTATGCATATATGAACCAAATGCATCATTACCCATTTAGGAAATGACATGATAAACAGGGCCTATTATAGTATGTGCTGTCACACGCGCAAACGGAAGACTGTTGGCTACAATGTTTTGTTAAGGTGTGAAGTTGTTTGATCAAATAAGTCATTAATAAGCAACATAAAATACTGTAACCATTTTAAAGGCTTTAGATTCACTTTCTGCGAAGCTCAAGCTCGTCGCCCAGGCCACGCCACATGAGCAGGTGCATGTTATGTGTCAAAGATCAACGTGACATATGGCCTTGCCACTTGTCTATATCACGAATCTATTCATATTGTAGTCATTCTCTTGCAACCATCATTTTCACAACGAAATATTTACATGATCAAACGAATGCTTTTGGTAAACCAATGAATGACAAGAGAACTTAGATGAACATGATGACCCACCTGCGCGATTTTATGTTGGCCATAATGACAGCTAGCAAGTCCAAAGCTTTTCAAAGAAGAAATCTCTACTGAAGGTCGGTCTAAAATCCATATAAACTCAAATGTGGTATATATCGACAGTTATCCACACAAGTCGCTGTCAGTCATTGTCCAGTTTCTTTTGCGACGGCAAAAAAATAGAGTTGCATTATTTTGCCGGCTAGCGTTTCAGCTCCATGTCAAACTCCGTTCTACTGTACATGAGTGGAATCATTGGTCCATTATCCTTCAAAAAAAGCACTGTCTACCAGCTGCAAGTTGCCACGATGAGTACAATGTCAATAGCCGATCTTAGGCTACATGAGATAAACATATTTATGTTGCTGAAGCCTGCCTTGTACGCCTCCCAGTAGCCTGAACTTCTATTTGTTATTTTCGCATTCAGATTTTTCCATCCCGCCGAATCTCGCGCCCAGCCTCCTTCTAGAATGGTGTTTGAATCTGCGCAGGCGGCCTCGCGTCTGATTGGCCAGAAATGGGGGAGCGCTCCTCCGCGAAAGGCGCCTGTCGATTTGAGCGCAAATGCTTGATGACATTTAATCAGCCTGCTGCAGCCACCATCACATAATCCCTACGCATTATGCCAATGTTAGAACTAGATTACAAAATTAAAATATTATTTTCACAGTGAATATTATTTCACAGTTGTTTAGCTATTTCTGAAATTGCTGCAATCCTGCCAAGCTCAGATAATTTATGCAAATAATCGGCCACTTTTTTAACATTAATGTTATTGAATAAAGGATGTTTGAAATTTAAAACAACACATACATATTATTATTATTATTATTATTATTATTATTATTATTATTATTATTATTATTATTATTATTATTATTATTATTATTATTATTGGCAGAGGATGCAGGCACACAGACAGTACTGCATGTGTGACAGAAGGCGTTTCAAGTGGTGTCTTGGTGACACCTTGTGGACAAATATTCTATGACGATAAAATTGTGATATTTTCCGGTAACCTCATCCCAAACGGAAGAGGAGTTACCGGAATTTTCCAGCTACATATGATTTGCATAATCCTTTTGATAATTTCATTGAAGAGGGAAGGGATTGATGGTGACATTGATGGTATGTTTTATAAGGTTTACCATGCAATGTACTTGAGAAAAGCAAAACACCTTACAGGCCAACTTTGCCCCACACATAGGAGGCCTAGTACAATACCAGTGAAAGCCACACTGTCAGACTAGACTTAACATGGAAAGAAGTGTGGCAGAGGGCACATTCTTTCAGGGTGATGAGTGGGCTCTGTCCCCTTGTGATGTATGTGAGTATTTGGCAGATGAGTCAATATTTCCTGAAGTATTTCCTTGGCAGTTGTCCATCCAGCCTCCTGGAACACGTTGATGATGCCATGATGCCCACCACACAAAGGCAGCAAAAACGTGTTCTTATGTCTTTATTGAGAGAGAGAGAGAGAGAGAGAGAGAGAGAGAGAGAGAGAGAATGGGTCTACCTACAGTATGTACGTGTGTTCTTGTGCACGTGTTGTGTGTGTGTGTGTGTGTGTGTGTGTGTGTGTGTGTGTGTGTGTGTGTGTGTGTGTGTGTGTGTGTGTGTGTGTGTGTGTGTGAATAGGCCCTTTGTGATATCTACAAGTTCAGTTCAAATAACCAAACATGCAAACAGATCTCAGAGCGCTTTTGACCTTTTTGACCTTGACGTGTACGGACTCGGACTGTACACCCCCATTGAATGGCAAATGGGAGTATAGTATCGTATAGTAGCTTAGTTGTGGCAATACTAACTTTCTACCACTAGAATGTGCTGTTTAACTACCTTCCATCTCAATGTTTTCATCCGTCTTGAAGTGTGTGGCGATCCCGTGACTAATTTCATTGGAACTTCCAGGACAAACGTCTTGATGTTTCCTGCTTTTGGCAGACTTGACAGAAGCTCGCGATGGGTGGTAGAAAGTACAGTCTGTGCCTTTGAACGGTTGAGGAGGTTTGCCATAGATAACCCATTTCAACCGGTGTTGATTCTCCGCTTTTATTTACAAATTCCTTTGCCTTCAGACCGACACGTCATTGGAGTTAGTTGGATGAAAAATCCGACAATATAAGGTAAGTTCACACTTGTTGAGTTTTGTCTACATGGTTTGCATGTCTACTCAATGTTCATAATTAACCCAGGTAGCAAATATTTTAGCCCTTATGCTCCAGCTTCAAGTTCAGAGCTGTTGAAAATGGAGAGATTACGTAATTTTTCTTCAACTAGAAGTGCCTGTGTTTGGTAACTGAAAACAAAACAAAAGTTCTTCAGTAAACTCGCTCACTCAAGTTTTCCAACTCGCAGTTCGTTTTCCAACAACACGTTTTAGAAAAGCCTCTCTTTCCTGTGTCTGTACATGACTGCATTTTTGTTCCAACTTCCTTTTCTCTCCAGCTTATTAGGGTTAGGCCAGTGTACATCTGGTGGTGCTTTTCTACCTTTAATTATACGTGAGTGGTCCATGTTGAGGCTTCAATTTTGTCATGGGATTGTACAGGATGTTTAGAAGGACTGTGACCACTTGTTTTTTGCAGGAATGTGCACACTGCATAGAAAGCCAAGCAACTGAGTTTGGTTCAGCAACTAAACTGTTGCCGTTTTAGGTTATGGCTAGGTATATATTTTCTTTGCTTGAGTAATGTTGATTTTGACCTTTCAAACCTGTCAAGAAAACCTTTCTTTTGCTACTAAATGTAACTATGTGAACGGTATGTGAATCTAACTTGGTGGAATAAAAGTAACCTACAGTAGCAGTCGTAGACTATAATGGTCAAGGACACATTCATGCATGATGCATTCAGCCAGTTACAATACACCAATGTCAATATAACTCGTTCTTTATGCTCTGTTTTCTACATGGCATTCAGTTTTAGTTCCTTAAACTCTTTTGATAAATATTTCCCTTGTATCTGAGATACCGCAGAGAGGGCCAGTGTGTAGTACTCTGTTCGTTAGCTGGCTCTAGCCAGTGTTGTGTGTAAGCTGGAGGTCTGAGCCGTCTGGACTGCCGGGTTAAGCATTAGTCCAGACTGATTCCAGCCTCACACTTCCTCTGTAACACTTCCTTTTTTTTAGAATGAAATCTGTCACCTTCAACCTCAGTGGAGGCAGTTTTCAGATGTGTGTTAACTCATTGAGAGAATGGAGTAGGCCTATAGCAGTAACACCTCAGAGTGATCAGGCTACCTATTATTGGCGATACACTATCCCACACTATTGAGGGTATTACACAGTGAAGTTATGCCCAATCCTCTCCGTTGTCATAATTTCACACCATGGTTGTATACCAACAGAGGGCCCTGGGGTGTCCCCAGTGTGTGGCAATTCATCTGAGTGAGGCATGCCTGGTTGCGCTTTCACTTCTGTTTATCATCAGTTTCCTGACCCAACTCCAGAGACTCTAACAGACAAGATGCAGACTGCAGAGCGCTCATAGAAATTCTGCCGTTGAAATTGTTCAACATCCTCAGAGGATGTCTATAGGCAAGGATGTGTGTTTGAACAACCCAGGAAGAGGGCTATTTTTGGTCCTGCATAGTAGCATATTTGTGCCTGTCAGCACATGTTAATTCAAGCCCTGATGTTGTACACTTGGAAGATCTTGTGATCAGCAATGTATGCTCTAGTGTGTGCCTGTTTGATGTGGCTCTTTATAATGTAGACCTATCCGTTTACCTCAACTGAATTTAATCTGCACGCTCCTCTCGTGATTATTAATGAGCGTTAGGGCAGTTTAAAAGAACCCATGAGGACCAAATTGTGAAATTCATCAGAGCATATCAAATTGGGTGTCAAATGAAAGCTAAGGGTCTATATTGTGTGGAAAAGTGAGAAATACATTTCCATCATAAGAATAAGGATAAGCATGGAAGTAAGAAAAAGTGTGTTAGAAAACATCAACCCTGTACCAGAAAAAGTCTTCAAAGGTAAACATCAAACCTCCATTTATGTTCAAGTATAGACACCGGTCAACTAATATCAACACTTAGATTTAGTTTTTAGGAAATGGTTTGGCTTCTGTAAGTTTAAGAATCATTGCCCAGTCTCCGGGGCATTCTGTATTCAAAAGCCCACATAAATGTGGGATATTTTCAAATTTCTCTGCCTCATGAGGAGCGAGGATAATGAAAGTTAACAAAAGTAAGAAGTATAGGTAGACATAATAATGTATAGGTAGACATTTCTACTGAAATCGATTTAGTTTATGAATTAATAAGTTATTAAAACGGGTCATTCTGTTACCAAGTCACACATACTGTATGTAGCGCAGGTAACTTCCACTGAGAATGATGACAAGCATGTTTCACACTTTTTGTGCACTGACACATATGGTGTGGTGTGACTAAGACCGATTCTTACAATCCTTCCCACTCTAGTTGCAGACAATAAAGAACGTTTTCATTTTGCAGAGATTGCTGGGGCAAACTAGGAGCAGATTGGGTGTCTCTGTGTGTGTCTGGACATGACAGGCCTACTTGTATTTTATTTTTCTAAATCTTTTTTTGTTGCCAAAAGTGTCGGCTATTATATTACAGTATAATGAAGAAAAAGACACTGTAAAGCACAAATGATTTAAATCACATTAAATAAAGAGTTTCAAAGGCAGATTTATGTTTCTTGTGATTTTTATTTTATTTGATCAATTTCCCTTTTTCATGTTATATATAAATTGATAAAAGAATACACTATTACCTTAATGAGTGTCTATTGTATATTTATACCTTTGTGACCCTATTTTGGCTATGTCATCATGTAAAGACATTCAAATCCAGAAATTAGGAATTACTGTAGGGGACCTGTTCTGTTACCATCATTCTGTTACCGGATGTAAATCTACTTCACTTACTGTAGCTCAACAACCAAAAGAGATATTTTCTAACTCAAGGTATCATATGATGGCTAACACCCCACCCTTTCTGCAGACGTATTTGAATCTAATTTGGAGCAGATATTTAACAGAGTTTCGGGGAAACTTGGTTACATAAACCACTTTTTATTTTTGAAAAAAAAATTTTTTATACATTTTCAGTTGGAATTGTTAGAGTTGTATGGTTTGTTAAACTTTGCTGTCAAGGGTTTTTGTTTGGCATACATTTGAAAGTGAAAAAAACCCTTTACTTGAATCTTGTGATTTTGGTTTGTGGTTGTGGTTTGTTCAGGATTTTATGTTAGCATTCCAAATGAAGGAGTAGGCCTACATGTAGGCCTAGGCTGTGGTATAGCTCACTGGAATGTTAAAAAGCAGGTTCTGGCTTGTGATCATCATCATTGTGATCATTTAATCATACTTGAATGAATGAGACAACCACAGGTGACAGAGAATGTTTTTAATATGTTTATGTACAGTGCCTTTGGAAAGTATTCAGACTTTTTCCACATGTTGTTGTGTTATATACTCAATTTAAAATTGATTAAATTAAACATTTTTTGACATTTCAGTAAATTTATTAAAATTGAAATACAGAAATACCTTATGTCCATAAGTATTCAGAACCTTTGCTATGACACTCTTAAAATTAGCTAAAATGCAAAAATGTCATCAACAAATCACTCTAATTAAGTCCATCTTAATGCAAATAGTTCATGTCATTTTGGAATTAATATCTTTGTTTTTATAGGGTCTCTGATTTGCATAGGAATCAATTACACACTGTGTGGAATAGGATGTCACTACCAACTCAGCAAATTTCATAATTTTCCTCTTGATCCTGACAAACTTACCCATAACTTGATGCAGCTACCACTATTCTTCACATGAGAGATGGTGCGGAAACTGCATTGGATCTACTGGATTTCCACCAAACTTAATGCTTTGTAGTAAAACCAAATACATTTCCAGTCACTGTTTTCGCTGTGTCACTTGAATTCATTGTTGCAAACACAATTGTGGATATGAGAGATTATTTTCAATTAACGGTCACTTGGTTATGTAGAGTGACTGAGATGATGTCCCATCGACTGTGCTTTTTCCTCTCCACCAATCAACTTTGTAGATTTTTGTAAGTCTCCCCAGGCCTCAGGGTTGCATTCCTGAGCAGTTTTGTTCCTCTCCATTTGCTCAGTTTGTAATGACAACCTGATCCACAGTGTGTAATTGTTTCCTATGCAAATTAGAGACCCTATAAAAACAAAGATATTAATTCAAAAATGGCATGAACTGTTATCCTTGCATTAAGATGGACTCAATTCAACTTATTGAGTGATTTGTTGATGGCAAAAAGGGTCTCAATACTTATGTACATGAGGTATTTCAATTTTAATAAATTTACTGGAATTTCTAAAAACCTGTTTTCACTATGTCATTCTGGGGTATTGTTGGATTGATGGCAAATTCTTTTAATTTAATCCATTTTAAATTGAGTCTATAACACAACAAAATGTGGAAAAAGTGAAGGGGTCTGAATACTTTCCGTAGGTACTGTGTGTGTGTGTGTGTGTGTGTGTGTGTGTGTGTGTGTGTGTGTGTGTGTGTGTGTGTATATATATATAAAATCTATTTTCCAGACAGGCCAATGGCCTCTGCTCTTCTCTGTTCTGTTAGGGGGGGACGTTTCCAACTGAAGGTCCCTCAGATTGCACTTGTGCATTTTAAGAAGGTCTCTCTCTTGATGTTTCCTTAGTACTACGTGAGCTGAATGAGATCTCACAGTCAGTCACGACATTTCAACTATGGTCTGAGAGGAGAGGAGCATGTCAGAGACAACAGCGCTGAGCAAAAACCACTTAACATGCTAGCTGACCTCACTGTCAAACAAAGGACGAGTCACGACACCAGACAAAGAGCTTTGTCTTAACAGGAAAACAGACATGACATAACCAGTGGATAAATGTCAGATGTGTGCCTAAACAAAATGTGATTTACTTGAACTTAATGAATACATTTTATCAATACAATTTTATGGGATGTCCTCATAGGCTACTAAGTACAGAGTAAACACTATTTAAGGAGACTCTCCCGTTCTGACTGGTCTCAGTGGCGGCTTCCTCAGGTCCCCACCTAGGCTGCGTGCCGCAAAACTTCAAAGATCTGCAGAAGGTTATCTAAAAATACCCCCGCACACTGTTAGCAGCCAGGGAGAATGTCACAGACGCAGTGTGTGAGCGTGTGTGTGTGTGTGTATGTGTGGGGTGAGCAAGAGTGTGTGAGCTGCATGCGAGAGGAGTAGGAGGGGGAGGCTGCACAGCTCTGGGTCCTGTCCCTCCTGGGGGAAGAAATGGAGAGAGGGTGGTTAACTCAGGAGACAGCACAGGGGGATGACTACAGTTTGGAGAGTGGGAGATATGAGAAGGGGAAGAGATAAGAGGGGTTGAGGTAAGGTGTTATCTGACTGAGAAGTAGGTGGTGGAGTGAAAGTTGAGGAGAGAGGTAATTCAAGGCAAGGAGAGGGAGAGGGGTTAACAAAAAACAACGTTGGCTAACACCTGGCTGCCCAGGAAGAGGGAGTCTTGCTGTGTGGTTGTTGATGTTGCAGCTCATTGACCCCAGTGTGGGCTCTCCACAGTCACGCTAAAACCTCTCACCCATAAACTCTAACTGGGTGGGGAGCTGCAAAGGTGGCTACGGCTGGGATTTGATCTTATGGTTGACTAGTGCATTCCAGATGGAAATGTCACACAAACCAGCAGCAGACACACTGCCATTGATTAGACCGTATCCTTTCTATGCTACATTTCTACGGTATGGTACATTTATATGCTCCATTTTTATGCTGCTAGGCTAGGCTACACATCTGTTTACATACTCTCTGAGATGTTATAACTTTCCCTATCTCTCCCCCACAACAGTGACCCAGGATGGGGATGGGCCAGGTGTCCACGTGAACTCTATCGTGGACTCTTTGGGGGGCTGCTAAGGAACTTGACCATCTGACCCCAGTACGCTGTCATTGACCTTTCACCTTTGAACTCCAACGGGCTTCAGGATGGAGGAGCAGTCCAGCTGCCCCAATGTCAGCATTCCCTGCTACAATGAGCAGAGGGACAAGAAGAAACGATACACTGTGAGTATATACTATTGCCATGGTGACAGGCTATGAGTAATACTGTGGAGTACCATGCTGTGTGTCCTTCAATTAACTGAACAATCTCACAGCAGACATATCGGGTCAATGGTAGCTGTGTTATATCCATACTACACCATGTACTGTATGTATGAATACCATATCCCATATGTGTCCTCTATTCATCCAACTGAACTGTCTTCTTTGCATTTGACCAGGTTTACAAAGTGATGGTCAATGTTGGAAGACATGAATGGTTTGTCTTCAGGCGTTATGCAGAGTTTGATAAGCTCTACAACACAGTAAGTGGAAGCATTGTCATTCAGAGAATACAAGTTGTGGTTAAAACAGAACATATTATGATGGAAGTGTTTTCCCTTCATTCTTTCACTAGGAGAAGTCTGCTTTTCTTTTCTTTTCCTGCTAATGTTTTAGTCTGAGATCAGCTGACTTATAATGGGCTTATACTGTAACTA
The DNA here is from genome assembly GCF_951799395.1 of Argentina silus. NCBI lineage: Eukaryota > Metazoa > Chordata > Actinopteri > Argentiniformes > Argentinidae > Argentina > Argentina silus. The sequence goes on along the minus strand of NC_139655.1, from coordinate 29,664,799 downwards.
TACAAACAGAGTTATTGTCTTATCTGATTGTTTTGTCTTTAAGGTCATAGAAGTTATTTTTGTCTAGTGGACGTGAAAGTCGAGTTGATCTGTTAGCAATGCCTTGGTTTATGACATCACGCTTGCTAGATCTCTTTCAGCTTCCTACTGTATGCCTATCTTTAGGCTTTATAAATAGTAAATTTGCATTTGTGCGTAGTTGTTGACATTTAGATCTAGCTATCCTTTATGTACTTACATCCTGTAAACTTATGCTATATTGTCTTTTGATGCAGTTAAAGAAACAGTTTCCTTCTTTGAACTTGAAAATCCCAGCTAAGAGAATATTTGGAGATAATTTTGACCCAGGTATGGTATTGACACACGTATCAACATCACAATTTCATCAGCATGTCATTTGGATCTTTGTACTGGTATGCAGTTACAGTAATATGTTTTATTGAAACAAATTAGATCAAGGAGATCTGACGGATTGGATTATGAATGATATGAAACCATAATGTTACTGCCTTCATCTCATTTTCTCACGTGCCTGAATATTGAATGTGCCCATGAGCTATAATCATTACTTTACTTTTGTGCTAGCCACTATTTGATGTACTATTTGATATCATTCTTTAGAGTTCATCAAACAAAGAAGAACAGGGCTACATGAATTCATTCAGAGAATCGTCTCGAATCCTCAGCTCAGCAACCAGTACGTATAATAGATTTTACTGTCAAGCTAATGAAGATATTGTATCAAATTACTATTGAATTAAATCAATGAACTGAGCTCAATGGTCTGGATCAAATTATTAAATGCATAGAATGTCTTTAGCTCTGCGTGATGCAAAAGAGTGGCCTCAGTGTCCAAAACCTCTACAGTATGTACCCCCTCCCCCAATTCAGTTACGGTACGGTCATTTACTCCCTCAGAAGAACAGTGTCGCACCAAAGTAGCACTCGTCCACCTGCAGTACACTATGCCTGTTTTGTCCTTCTTACATCTGTAACACCCTCCTGTTATGGCGGTGTCTCTTCCAGTGGTGTTTAAGATGGAGTCAGTGGTGTGTATGTGTGTGCGAGTGCGTGTGTGTGTGTGTGCGTACGTGACAGACCCCTAACATGTGACCACTGACCACTCTACCCCTCTCCAACACACAGGCCTGATGTTAGGGGCTTCCTGCAGATGGACAAATCCCAAAACTTCTCAGATGCCTCTGAGGACGAAGATGACAAGGTACAGTCTGATGTCTGCTTTTTAATAAGGAAGTGTGTCCAAAATGGTTCTCATTTGAAAGATGAATTGGTCTACCAAATAGGGGTCAAGTACTCTCTGTACACTCATTTACATTTTACAATAAGTACATTTGTCTAAGTAAGTGAATCAACTATACAACAGTCATCGTAAATAAAACCTTCCATAAGAACAAGTGCCATCGGCAGTCACAGTGCCAGAGAAAGGAAGAAAACCTTTTTTATTTTATTTTTTTACACTCCATGTACTGTATTTATACCTTAACCTTTACCTTTCCTCTCTGGTTTACAGAACAGCTCTACCTCCAGAAACATTAACCTGGGACCATCTGGAAATCCACAGTATGTTCCACATTCACACATGGAGGCATGCAAATTGTTGTGTTACCTTTGCAGTGCAAACTAGTGTTTTGGTTTTTGTGAATTCCTATTCTCTCAGTTTCCACATCAGGCCTATAATAGCCATTAGCCATGACAATGTACACAATGTTATTGTTATTGCTTATTGCTTTATTATAATATTGTAATAACTTCATTTCAGTTTCATATAAGATTTTGTTTGATTTCAGTGCAAAACCCACAGATTTTGACTTTCTCAAAGTTATCGGAAAGGGGAGTTTTGGAAAGGTATGTGATCTGTTGATACTCATACTGTTTCATTCAAATAAATAGAATAAATAAGATTTTTAGATAGGCCTGCTTATTGGATCTTTTTAACTAAAAAGGGAGGCACATATGCCATGCATCATACAGACATTTCTGATTGGTTGCTGGGTTGAACAACGTGTCACTGGATTGTATCATCAAAACCCGACTTGCGTTTATTCATGTCAAAATGCGCAAAACATACCACTAACAACGATAGTTACTCTATCATTACTAATATATATAGTTTAATATATAGTTTAATTTGCCTTGAAATGTTTACATAGTGGCACCACCAAGTTCACAGTGTGGCGCACCGCCACTCTTACTTTCTTTGGGGAGAACCCTGGGTTGTGTACTTCAGTAGGTCACTCAAAACAGAATCCTTTTGAAACAATGACTTGTTTTAGTGTGGTCTACCATTGTGGTAAAGGATTTTGTTACTTCTGTATGTGTTACTTCTGTATGTTACAGTAAATGGCCTTTCCATTTGGGAAGTGAAAGTCTCGGTTCTGGAATGTCAGGGCGCCATTGTTTGTAGGGGATTGTTACCGCTATGGATAGTGAGCTCACCATGCTTTCTCTCCCACGCGAAGGTCCTCCTTGCGAAACGGAAACTGGATGGGAAGTATTACGCCATCAAGGTCCTGCAGAAGAGGGTCATCCTCAACAGGAGAGAGGTAATTCTGTCTGAAGTGTTGTTGGTCTTCAAATGTTTTTGACCCCATCTGTTTCAGGGGAATGAATTGTTTATGCTTGCCACACTAAAGCATTCCTCCTACTTTTACCAGCAAAAACACATCATGGCGGAGCGCAATGTGCTTTTGAAGAACGTGAAACACCCATTTCTGGTTGGATTGCACTACTCCTTCCAGACAACAGACAAGTTGTACTTTGTCTTGGATTTCATCAATGGGGGAGAAGTGAGTAGTTTCACTCACTTCTATAATAATAAGAATAATAAGGACTCACACTGTGTTGAGTCATTACATCAAGGGAAACCCAGAATAGCATAACACAGGAAGCTGCTGTAAACTCGGATGTGACTGCTGACCTGCTGAGGGACAGACACAGACTAGGCCTAGCTGTGGACTCAAATGCATGTGAAGTGGAGATTGCCGTGTGTGTGTGCATGCGGGGAGGGGGGGAAGGGGGCTGTTGGATCAATGAGTTTATAAAAAGCACCTTAGATCAGTTCTTGAGAGCAACCTGATCCTCCTCACCAAAACACCAGCATTGCTCTAGCAGAAGTCATGTCTGTCTTCAGCTCCTATTGAGAAAGGCAGGTCAAGTGTGACCGTACAGACCCCAGGTCATCTCTGACTCAAACCTCTCTATAAAGCTGTGGATATTTGTTGCCCGTCATTGCTCATTAAGCTAGCATTTGAACGGCTGTTTTTAACTGGTAACAAGTAGACTGCACTTTGTTGTGATGCGGTATGGTGGAAGCAAAGTTGTTTAAGTCTTTCCAGTAAAAGGAACTGTGCAGTTGGTTGGAGCTGAATTTCCACATAACAATAAATACATCCTGACCACATGTGCAGCTTAAGCCAATGTAACTATAAAAAAAGATTTATTAGCATTTTTATATATACCATTCAGGGACTGGCAGAAAGACAGCCCAAACCCAAAGTGATTCAGACAGGATATTGGAGGTCTGTAGTGTTTCTCTAACCTTGGCCAGTCGTCTGACAATAGTAAAATGATATAGATATCTAAAGAGATCTCTCTATGGATCTCCTCACAATGTGTTGAATCTGAGAAGGGACACGTGTAGCTTTTTCAGGGAGCTGTGGCTAATCTCTTAGCTCATGTCAGTGTTGATGCTAGCAGACTCCGTTTCTAGTTAATCCCTTCAACATGCTTGAGTAAATTATAATTGTGAAGTGGAATTTGCTGACAGGGTAGGAAGTGTGACCCACAGGTCTGTTTCGTGACTTACTACTGTACTGACAATATCACACCATGCCCTGGCTGTATCCGTGAGCGATGTCTGTCCTCTAACTCTTGGACTGTCTTCTATGATCGTAGCTTTTCTTCCATCTCCAAAAAGAGCGAACCTTTCCAGAACCCAGAGCCAAGTTCTACATCGCTGAAATGGCAAGTGCACTGGGATATCTGCATTCTCTCAACATTGTTTACAGGTGAGTGGTGGTGTGTTTCTGTCTGTTTGTGTGTGTGTGTGTGTGTGTGTGTGCACAGTATAGGGCTGTTGGATCAATGAGTCACCAATTGTGTGTGTGTGTGTGTGTGTGTGTGTGTGTGTGTGTGTGTGTGTGTGTGTGTGTGTGTGTGTGTGTGTGTGTGTGTGTGTGTGTGTGTGTGTGTGTGTGTCAGGTTGGCTCTGGTGTGCCACGTGGATGAATTTGTTGCGTAGAGAATGCAAGTTTACAGTACAGTAACTGGCACACATGGTGAATTCTGCATTAACCTTTCCCATGCGATCAATGCAACAGGCCTTTTTTCAATGAGCTGGAAAGTCCCACTAAAAAAAGCACCTTTTGTGACATTCCTAGAACTTTCAGAGCATTTAAGGAGTTTCTATATATAGCCCTCACATGTAGTAATTTTCATTAAGTCAAATGTAAGAGCACAGAGCAGTCATGCTTGCGCATGTATAATTGTAGATTAACTTAACATGTGAGTACAATTTTCTTCACAAGGGTGTGTCTCCATATTATCTCAAGCAAGCTCATTTCACTGTCTTCTTAGCTTGATTCAGAGTTCACTCCTGTCAAGTGTTAGTATGCATATTAATTTAAATGGAAATGGAAAAAAAGGTTTTAAAGTAGTTTAACCTCCTTATTTTGCGCATCACCACTTTCCTAAACATAGATTGTATTAGGTAGTAGATGGCACAATTGTATTATCCAATAAAAAGGGATTTAGGGTAATGAATGTTGATAAGATTTCTTATTTCTTCCAGGGATTTGAAGCCAGAAAATATCCTTCTCGACTTTGAAGTAAGTCCTTAATCATTCTAATTCAGTTTGCAGTGCATTAGAATGCACTATTTCATGAATGAACTAAAGTGTTTGTAAAGTTCTAAATATGGAGTCGCTTGGGGCTGGAATCAATAAAGCCTACATGCCAAAGTTCTCTTTTACTTTCTTTGTTTGTGTGCAATGTTTGTATCTTTGTATGTAAGAGCTGACATACAAAACCGGAAGCATTCCCTTACCTGGTATAATTACCCAAAACCATGTTCGTGATTTATTATACTTTAGATTTAATGGAAGTTAGTGAGTCATGCATGCACTACAGAATGTAAACAGCTGACCGGTTGTTAAGAAAACAAGCATGTGTAGTTACCGGTACAAGTGTAATCCTTTCCCAGCTATATCTTCCACAAATGGGAATGTAATTGTTTTAGTTTCACCAGAAGAGAATGTGTGTGATTGGATTATGTTTTACTCATGCATTTCCTGACCAGCCTTATTGAGAAAGTGAGGAAATTGTGAGTGGACTGAGGGGACTACTCTGGCCAACATTCCACAGCAACAATAGATTCTTCAGTTTCGGAGGATAATGAGCTGCTTGTGTGGCGCACACTGTCTAAAAATTTCTCTGTTTCACCTTTTTTAAAGGGGCATATAGTGTTGACGGACTTTGGATTGTGCAAGGAAGGCATATCGCAAGCTGAGACCACTTCCACATTCTGTGGGACACCTGAGGTAACATTGCATTAGTTTTATGTATGTTTTTGTTCACAAGCCTCACTTTCCAAAAATACTAATTATTGACCAAGGCAAGTCTGTGGCATGAAAATGGCTAAAGGTAATCATTTTACGGGCAAGTCTAAATTTGGGTGAGTCATGTTATCAGGGCCAGTGTATATTATTAACATGAGTCATGTTATCAGGGCCAGTGTATATTATTAACATGAGTCATGTTATCAGGGCCAGTGTATAAGGCAATGAATCACCACACCGTCTTCACCACTCACACTTCTGAATTCAAAAGGCCTATCATTGCTAAATGTATGTTTTACTTCTCATTCAACAGTACCTTGCTCCAGAGGTCCTGAGGAAGCAGCCTTATGACAACACAGTAGACTGGTGGTGTTTGGGCTCAGTGCTTTATGAAATGCTGTTTGGTTTGGTGAGTTTAGTAGAGAGTCTCTCTCCTCAACCATCATTGGTTTGGAACCATATAGATCTGATCATAATCAGGTACTTGTCCAGCCTTCTCAAAAGAATGTACCCTTTCTGTTATCTTACAGCCTCCGTTCTACAGCAGGGACACACATGAGATGTATGACAACATCCTCCACAAGCCCCTGATGCAACGTCCCGGTGGGTCCAGCACAGCCTGGTCCCTCCTCCAAGCTCTCCTGGAGAAGGATGGCACCCAGAGGCTGGGCTCCAGAGATGACTTTGTGAGTGACGTTTGTCAGTGTAGTGAATTTACTGAATTTATTATGTTACCAACCCAATACTTTTTTTTTTTTATAAAGATTTCAGTCATCCATACATAGTCATACATACATACAACCAAATACATATTGTCACAACTGTTACTTCTCAGTATTCGCTACTGTGTTATTATGATCACTACCATTCATTTAGATAGGCCTGCACAGCAACATGTCACCATGTGACACCCTCTGGTGGACAAACCATGTACTGTATGTGGCAGACAGTTTTGGTCCCACTGTGACAGGCACAAGCCTTTTCTCAATTGTTAGGAACACGACTCCTCTCCTGTCCTCCACTCGCTTCATCCTCAAAAAGCATTGGAGGAGAATATGTAAGGAGAGGAACCTTGATCTTCTCCTCCAATGCATTTTCAGTCAGACATGAGTGGAGGACGGAGGAGAGGACGCAAAGAATCGTGTTCCCTAACAATTGAGAAAGGGCTACAGTAGATGGCTTTTGAGTTGGACCAAAAAAATCGAAATGAAATAAAACATGAACATACAAAGATATGATGTTTTCTTTTCCTTTTTTCAGAATGAGATCAAAGGACACAACTTCTTTTCCTCCATCAACTGGGACGACCTTGAACAGAGGAAAATTCCACCTCCATTCACTCCTAATGTGGTAATAATAATAATAATAATAATAAAACTTTGAAGCCTTGAGTCACACAGAGCTAAGCTTCATCACACTGTACTCGCACTAACTAATGACCACAGGCATGAAATCAACTGTCTTTTTTCCTGTCTTGCAGAATTCTCCGTATGACATTGCAAACTTTGATCCAGAATTTACAGACGAGACTGTTCCGAACTCGGTGTGCTTCTCTGCTGAACATTCCATAGTCAATGCTAGTGTGATGGAGGCTGACGATGCCTTCCTGGGATTCTCCTACGCCCCGCCCTCTGATGACTCCTTCCTATGAAAGCCCCTGCGCCTGCCCCTGCCCCTGGGTTCTGTTAAATTGCCTTAACCTGTCTTGATGGTTCTTTTGAAAAAGGGAAGAATTCATACTGTGGATGAACCCGTTTGAGAAGCCAAAGCAAACATTTGCGATCAGACAGCACTTGGAAAATGGTATTGGCAGCAAAGTCTGTGTCAAGAAACCTTTTTTTTACCTAATGATATTTATATAACAGATTATATTTTTAAGAAATGTTGACCATCTTTCTTGACGCATGTAATTGGTTGCTGGCTCATGTTGTTGATCCAGATTTAAGCCCAAAATTCATCCTTTGTTGGAAGAAAAAATCTTCCTCTTTGTCACAGTGCGGTCAAAACAGAAATGTCCAAGTTTTTTTTCAGGGGGTTGTGCTTAAAGTTTAACTTGAAATGCTGAAATGTATGATGTTTATTTGACATTTTGTTTCTGTTTCTCCCCCATCGGAACATGTTTTTTCTCAACAACATCACTGGATAGTGGTATCTAGAAAGAGCTATATTAATGGCAGAGCCATTGTCTTGATATGTAACTGATTAATGGGTCATTGTTTATGTTGGATAAATTTGTTGCTTAGTTGGGAATTGGGAATACTTGAGTCACTGAACAGAGCCGGGTTGTTGAGAGGTTATTTCTATTCATGTTTCCATTTTGATAAACATTATAGATTCTGTAATGGCTATATCGGTGACCTTTTTACTTAGCAAATAGATGTCATTTTCTATGTTGTTGGCTTGCCTGTCTGTATTGTAGTTTATGAGCTCTTAAACTTGCCTTAATTGACAGAATTGACAGAGGACAGAAATCGTCAACCTCAACCAGGGTCATTTTGTAATTCCATGATTGAGGGAAACCTAAACACCTCAACAAAGAATGCTTTGGCTCACCAATGTTTGAGATGTACTGTAGGCAATTAAAATACCAGTAATAATTCAATGAACTACGCGTGTGCTTTGAGTGGTACTTTACGTGTGTGTGTGTGTGTGTGTGTGTGTGTGTGTGTGTGTGTGTGTGTGTGTGTGTGTGTGTGTGTGTGTGTGTGTGTGTGTGTGTGTGTGTGTGTGTGTGTGTGTGTGTGTGTGTGTGTGTGTGTGTGTGTGTGTGCGCGCGCACTCGAACCTTACTACCCGTGTAGTGTTTGGCGCGCAGTTGTCACTGGCGCGTGGGTGTGCTTGGCACAGCGCGCACGTGGTAAATAACCACCTGCTTAGCTAGTTCGTTTACGTGCCGCTGCAAGTAGTTTTAGTAGACAGTCACAAAGTACAAAATGGAGAATGTTGTCTCATTAAAAGAGTCAGTTTTGTCTTACTTAGACAGAAGTGGAGGTCTTCTTCAGTTAGCTGAAGAATGTAAATCATTCAACGGTAAGCTTTAGGACGACATGAAAGTAGCTAGTCATCCTCTGGAGTAGGTAACCCTAGGCAACAGTGGGACTTCTCATCTGTTAGACGTAATGAGGGTATTGAAGTTCTCAGTGGATCTATCTATCTATCTATCTATCTATCTATCTATCTATATATCTATATATATATCTATATATAAATCAATTACCACACCAAGATATTTAACCTGGAATGTCTGCAGTTTCCTTCATGTTGCTCTTGTTAAGGTCCCTTTCTATTCTTTTCAGATCCCCAGCATAGTGAGGCACTCTACCGGTTTTGTATCAGTGTGAATCCCTCTGATCTGATAGAGCTGGACCCAAGATTGGGTGACTGT